>NC_069505.1:409618246-409740968 GCF_027579735.1 Bombina bombina
CTCTCTCACATACACACTTCTCTCTCTCACACACACATTTCTCTCACATACATACACACACAAACATTTCCCTCTCACATACATACACACACACGTCTCTCTCACATACACACACACACACACACACACACACACACACACACTTCTCTCTCTCTTTCTGTCACATACATACACACACACTTCTCTCTCACACACATACACACGCACACAGACACACACTTCTCTCTCACATACACACACACACACACTTCTCTCTCACATACACACACACACACTTCTCTCTCACATACACACACACACACACTTCTCTCTCACATACACACACACACACACTCTTCACTCTCTCACACATACACACACACTTCTCTCTCACATACACACACACACACACACTTCTCTCTCACATACACATACACACACACTTCTCTCTCTCTCACACACATTTCTCTCACATACATACACACACACACAGACACACACACACACTTCTCTCTCACATACACATACACACACACTTCTCTCTCACACACACATTTCTCTCTCACATACATACACACACACACTTCTCTCACATACATACATACCTCTCTCTCTCTCTCTCTCTTTCTCTCTCTCTCTCTCTGTCTCTCTCTGACACATACACACACACTTCTCTCTCTCTCTCTCTCTCTCTCTCTCTCTCTCTCTCACACACACACACTTCTGTCTCTCTTTCTGTCACATACATACACACACACATTTCCCTCTCACATGCATACACACGTCTCTCTCACATACACACACACACACTTCTCCCTCACATACACACACACACACTTCTCTCTCACATACATATACACACACATTTATTTCTCACATACATACATACATACATACACACACACACACACACACACACACACACTTCTCTCTCACACACACACACTTTCTCTCTCTCTTTCTGTCACATACATACATACACACACATTTCTCTCTCACATACTATACATACACACAACTCTCTCTCACATACACACACACACTTCTCACACATACATACACACTTCTCTCTCTCTTTCTGTCACAAACATACACACTTTCATTTCCCTCTCACATACATACACACACACACTTCTCTCTCACATGCATACACACTTCTGTCACACACTTCTCTCTCACATACATACATACACACACTTCTCTCTCACATACATACACACTTCTGTCACACACATTGTAATGTCCTTACATAGCAAACATTAACTCTTTATATGAATGATGCACTTGCAACTTCTAAATGTAAACTGGCACTTTATTTACTGCATGACATAGCAAGGTGCTCCTGTAGATTTGCACACAGTAATATGGATAGATACATATTTACTGTGTGCAAATGAATGGATGCTGCACTCCTTATATTAGCAGTCCTGTACACTGTGTATGCAGCACTATAGTAATCCAGGGTAACTGATAACTGTATAACTGTTAACTGTATAACTGCAATATAACTTATAATGTGTAACTGACAGTCCTTACTCTTCCCGACTAGCTGATGCTGTATCCTTTATTACATTTATTAGTATCAGCAATTGTCAGAGCTCAGGTTCAATCCTTGTTCTTTATAACTGCATCACAAACTGTCCCAAGATGGCTTCTCTGAACTGTACTGATTCTAAGCACAGCCCACTTGATGACATCATCTTTGTATGGAAGCCTCAATCTGCCCTTTGACCAAACCAGGAAGTAAGCACAACACTACACACACACACACACTTCTCTCTCACATACATACACACACACACACACACACTTCTGTCTCACATACGTACACACTTCTGTCACATACACACACACACACACACACTTCTCTCTCACATACATACACACACTTCTCTCTCACATACATACACACTTCTGTCACATACACACACTTCTCTCTCACATACATACACACATACACACTTCTCTCTCACATACATACACATTTCTGTCACATACACACACACACACACACTTCTCTCTCACATACATACACACACACACTTCTCTCTCACACACATACACACTTCTGTCACATACATACACACACACACTTCTCTCTCACATACACACACACACACACACACACTTCTCTCTCACATACATACGCACTTCTGTCACACACACACACACTTCTCTCTCACATACATACACACACACACACACTTCTCTCTCACATACATACACACACACACTTCTCTCTCACATACATACACTTCTCTCTCACATACATACACTTCTCTCTCACATACATACACTTCTCTCTCACATACATACATACACACACACACACACAGACTTCTCTCTCACATACATACATACATACACACACACACACACACAGACTTCTCTCTCACATACATACATACACACTCACACACAGACTTCTCTCTCTCTCACACACACATACATACACACACAAACACACACACTTCTCTCTCACATACACACACATACACTTCTCTTTCACATACACACACAAACTTCTCGCTTATATACATACAAACACACACACACTTCTCTCTCACACACACACACACACACTTCTCTCTCACATACATACACACACACAGACGTCTCTCACATACATAAACACACACACTTCCCTCTCAAATACATAAACACACACACACTTCTTTCTCACATACATACATGCATACACACACTTCTCTCTCACATACATACACAAACACACACTTCTCTCTCATATACATACATACACACACACACACTTATCTCTCCATACATATACACACAAACACACAGGCTTTTCTCTCACATATATACACACAGACTTCTCTCTCACACACATACATACATACATATACTGACACATACAGACCTCTCTCTCACATACATACACACACACACACTTCTCTCTCACATACATACAGACACACTTCTCTCTCACATACATACACACACTTCTCTCTCACATACATACACACTTCTGTCACATACACACACTTCTCTCTCACATACATACACACATACACACTTCTCTCTCACATACATACACATTTCTGTCACATACACACACACACACACACACTTCTCTCTCACATACATACACACACACACTTCTCTCTCACACACATACACACTTCTGTCACATACATACACACACACACTTCTCTCTCACATACACACACACACACACACACACACTTCTCTCTCACATACATACGCACTTCTGTCACACACACACACACTTCTCTCTCACATACATACACACACACACACACTTCTCTCTCACATACATACACACACACACTTCTCTCTCACATACATACACTTCTCTCTCACATACATACACTTCTCTCTCACATACATACACTTCTCTCTCACATACATACATACACACACACACACAGACTTCTCTCTCACATACATACATACATACACACACACACACACACAGACTTCTCTCTCACATACATACATACACACTCACACACAGACTTCTCTCTCTCTCACACACACATACATACACACACAAACACACACACTTCTCTCTCACATACACACACATACACTTCTCTTTCACATACACACACAAACTTCTCGCTTATATACATACAAACACACACACACTTCTCTCTCACACACACACACACACTTCTCTCTCACATACATACACACACACAGACGTCTCTCACATACATAAACACACACACTTCCCTCTCAAATACATAAACACACACACACTTCTTTCTCACATACATACATGCATACACACACTTCTCTCTCACATACATACACAAACACACACTTCTCTCTCATATACATACATACACACACACACACTTATCTCTCCATACATATACACACAAACACACAGGCTTTTCTCTCACATATATACACACAGACTTCTCTCTCACACACATACATACATACATATACTGACACATACAGACCTCTCTCTCACATACATACACACACACACACTTCTCTCTCACATACATACAGACACACTTCTCTCTCACATACATACATACATACACACACACACACACACTTCTCTCTCACATACATACACACACACACTTCTCTCTCACATACATACACACACACACACTTCTCTCTCACATACACACACACACACACACACGCTTTCTCTCACACATACATACACACACACTTTCTCTCACACATACACACACTTCTCTCTCACATACATACACAAACACACACACACACACACACTTCTCTCTCACATACATACACACACACACACACACACACTTCTCTCTCATATACATACACACATACTTCTCTCTCACATACATATACACACACACTTCTCTCTCACATACATACACACACACTTCTCTCTCACATGCAAACACACACTTCTCTCTCACATGCATACACACACACTTCTCTCTCACATGCAAACACACACACACTTCTCTCTCACATGCAAACACACACACCTCTCTTTCTCAGATACATACAACTAACAGCCCTGTAATGATGTGTTTAACCCCACAAAAGGGGTTAACACATAATTCAAAGTACCATTAGGGAGCTGAAAAGCACTGCTGGACCCAGTGAAACTGCTGCTGACCCAACAGCAGAGCAAGTTTCACAAATGGGAGCTTCAATATCCTGGTGGGAGATTTATTGGTTGCTTGCCAGCTGATATGAAAATGTAGGCATTTTAAAGCAGAACAGCAGAAAATTGCAGAAAATGTTTTCAAGGAATTATACAGTTTTGGAAAGGGTTTACTACTATTTTCTAAAAAAGACCATGCTTGCCACAAGAGGAAAAAAAATAAAATGATACATTCCCTATTAGTATAAGTAACCAATAGCATGACACACTGTGGAATGGATAAGCAGCCAATGGAAAAAAATACTTCAAAAGGAGGGATCAGGAAATTGTATATCCCAGCTAGACAAGCAGCCACCAACACTGCCAGCAACCATCTTGCACCGGGTTTCACTCCAAGTACTCTATAGGCACTGTTTGGTTTCCCCTCTTTATAACATGGTGTAAACTTAATGTGTTTTAACAAAATTAATCAAAATCTACAAGCTGAACAGATATTCACCAATACCATTATAATATAATTTTTACATTTTTCTGATTAAACGTCCTAGATCTGATTTTATACTTTCCACATTCCACTTAGTAACCAAACATTTCAAAAGCTCTCCCTTAAACTGCGTTTAGCTCATCCTCACCTCCTGGACGCTCCTCGAGTCCTCAAGCATCATCGCTACTTAGTTTGCCGAATGTAACCCTTCACTACAATATGGATTGACCATGTATATACCAACAAAGTTCCATCCAGTTCCAATGCAACTGGCCACAGTCCACAGTTCTCTCCACTTCTCCTGGCAGCAGCTCTCTTCACAGGCAGCAGGCTCACACATGACGTCACTTGGCTGTCGGCTCTCTTCCTGCTCAGAATCTGGCACCGCAGCGCTGATTGGCTCCCAAGGCTACTTAGAGAGCAGCCTTGTTGAGAGCTGTATGGGCCGCGAAGAGCCTTAAGCTCACACAAAAATTAAGAAAGCCATCCATATAGCGCAATGGAGGGGAACTGAACAGCTCACAGCCTCTCTTTCATTGTGCAATGTAGATCGCAATAGACATTGCTCAAATGAGGTGTTGGTGGAGTCGGCATTCAAGGGGGGGGTACCTTGGCACGTCACGGGTATGAGGAGCGGACAAAGCTGGTGAATTCATGCAGGAAATGGTCAGTATAGTGGAGCAAAAAACTCCTCAGGTCTGAAGAGAAATCTCCATATCATACCTTGTCATGTTGGTCATAATTATCTCCTGCACAAGGTTATGGAGGGAACCATTTATAACAAACCGGACTTTCAACTCCCTCTTCAGCCAGGGAATAATCCTGCGCAGACTTGCTGGATTTGTCTGAAAGAACTGAGCTGTAATGTCACTAGAGTGACCTTCATCTTCAGCATGTAAAAGCTATATAACTATATAATATGACTCATTTTAAGACTAGTGAACCTAAACCGTTATGCATTTATTTCTGTAAAGGGGTTAAACACATAGTTAAACTGCTCTGTGGGTCCCAGTTGCTGATTACCCAATGAGAAACTAGCACTGCTGATTGGCTCAGCCTCATTTTTTGCTGTGAGGTTAAAGCTATCTCTCACTCTCCCTTGCTACCTCTTATTAAAGTTGATAATAATTGAATTTATTCAAGATTTGATTTTATGCTTTTCTGTAACACAGTTCTTACACCTTTTGCAGAAAATTAGTTCTGAAGAAATGAAGCAAATAATGCTTTTCTAAGAACTGACCACTTGGTGGCAGCAGAGTCGCTTCCATTGGGAAATGACACTAAACAGTTAAAGGGACGTGAAACCCAAAATTTTTCTTTCATGATTCATATAGAGCATACAATTTTAAGCAATTTTCTAATTTACTTTTTAATTTTTTATTTAAACTTTTTATTGAGGCAATAAAAACATAAAGTACAAATAAAGTCAAAGTAATATACACAGGTCACTGTCATTACAGGTGCAAATCATAAAAATGGAATAAAAACAAATAAGTCAAAGCAAGGTACCTGTCTACTTGAACAAGAAGCTCTAGGAAGATATATACCTCTTTGAGCCCTTATAACTTTTGTGTGCAATATTTTTTAGCTGGTGTTATTATGAGTGTAACTGTACTGTGTAATGTATATTTATTAGCTGGTGTTATTATAATTGTAACTGTACTGTGTAATGTATATTTATTAGCTGGAGTTATTATAAGTGTAACTGTACTGTGTAATGTATATTTATTAGCTGGTGTTATTATAATTGTAACTGTACTGTGTAATGTATATTTATTAGCTGGAGTTATTATAAGTGTAACTGTACTGTGTAATGTATATTTATTTGATAGTGTTATTATGAGTGTAACTGTACTGTGTAATGTATATTTATTAGCTGGTGTTATTATAAGTGTAACTGTACTGTGTAATGTATATTTATTTGACAGTGCTATTATGTGTGTAACTGTACTGTGTAATGTATATTTATTAGCTGGTGTTATTATAAGTGTAACTGTACTGTGTAATGTATTTTTATTAGCTGGTGTTAATATTAGTGTAACTGTGCTGTGTAATGTATTTTTTATTAGATAGTGTTATTATAAGTGTAACTGTACTGTGTAATGTATATTTATTAGACAGTGTTATTATAAGTGTAACTGTACTGTGTAATGTATATTTATTAGATGGTGTTATTATAAGTGTAACTGTACTGTGTAATGTATATTTATTAGATGGTGTTATTATGAGTGTAACTGTACTGTGTAATGTATTTTTTATTAGATAGTGTTATTATGAGGGTAAATGTACTGTGTAATGTATATTTATTAGACAGTGTTATTAAAAGTGCAACTATACTGTGTAATGTATATTTATGAAATGGTGTTATTATGAGTGTAACTGTACTGTGTAATGTATTTTTATTAGCTGGTGTTATTGGAAGTGTAACTGTACTTTGTAATGTATATTTATTAGCTGGTGTTATTATAAGTGTAAATGTACTGTGTAATGTATTTTTATTAGACAGTGTCACTATGTGTGTAACTGTACTTTGTAATGTATATTTATTAGACAGTGTTATTATGAGTGTAACTGTACTGTGTAATGTATATTTATTAGATGGTGTTATTATAAGTGTAACTGTACTGTGTAATGTATATTTATTAGCTGGTGTTATTATGAGTGTAACTGTACTGTGTAATGTATATTTATTAGACAGTGTTATTATGAGTGTAACTGTACTGTGTAATGTATATTTATTAGATGGTGTTATAAGTGTAACTGTACTGTGTAATGTATATTTATTAGCTGGTGTTATTATGAGTGTAACTGTACTGTGTAATGTATTTTTCATCTGTTTTGTAAATAACTATTACAAGACAAACTCCAGCTTAAATACAGTGCAAAATCTCAAATTGACCAGTTCCTCTGGCAACAAATGGTACAAATGAGATAGAGGGGCTGATTTATCAATGTCTTGTGGACATGATTCGCTGTAGGCAGCGTATCATGTCCGTCAGACATCGCTGAATGCCGACAGCATACATTGTCGCCATTTAATATTGCACAAGCAGTTCTGGTGAAATGCTTATGCAATGCCCCCCTGCAAATTCTCGGTCAATCGACCGCTAGCAGGGGGTGTCCATAAACCCGCTCGTACACGATCGGGTGGATTGAAGACCACAACCTCAGCCTTAAAACCGCTGCTTCTTAACCTTTTTTTTTCCGGCGAGGCTGAAGGCGATTAGGGGTCATTGGGCCGTTGTTAAATTGGCCCATAAAACTGCACATATTGTCAACTGTTTTATCTGAATGGTTGCTACAGTAGCTCAAACCTTTATCAATGAAATTACATTATACTCTAGAGGCAATAAGCATGCTGAAAAAATAAATAAATAAATTTTTTAACTGGGTGTGGGGCCAATTCTTAACCTGCCAATGTAGAAAAGAAATAGTCCTGGCACTCAGAAGGTCAGCCGGTTAAAAAATATAACCTTTATTGAGAAAGGCTTAAAAACATGTCACTTGTGAAGTCGGAGGCAGCGCTATTTAAAATCTTACAGGAGCATTGTGCATATAGGAAGTGTACGGGTATATATAAAAAATCACATTCACTTAAATAACCCATATAGCATGCTGCAATTGCTTCGGTAAGAATGTAAAATGTATACCAAAGTGTATAAGCAATCTTAGGTACAAAAAACTCACAAGAGCAGAAAACGGCTAGATTACGAGTTGTGCGCTAGGCTGAAAAAGCAGCGTTAACAGGTCCTAACGCTGCTTTTTCTCTACCGCTGCTATTACGAGCCTTGCAGGTTTAGGGGCACCGCACACTTCTTTGGCCTTACCGCAAAACGACTTACGTAATCTTCTTAAAGTCTTTTTTCTATGGGACTTCCATAGCGCCAGTATTACGAGTCTGTCTTGGGAGGCCAAAAAGTGAGCGGTACAACCTACCCTGTCAAAAGTCCTAACGCATTTAAAAGTCAGTAGTTAAGAGTTTTATGGTACTACGCCGTAACATGAAACTCATAACTAAAGTGCTAAAAAGTACACTAACACCCATAAATTACCTATTAACTCCTAAACAGAGGCCCCCCCCGCATCCCAAACACTAAAATAAAATTTTTAACCCCTAATCTGCCGCTCCGGACACCGCCGCCACCTACATTATATTTATGAACCCCTAATCTGCTGCCCCCAACATTGCCGCCACCTACATTATATTTATTAACCCCTAATCTGCCGCCCCAACATCGCCGCCACCTACCTACATTTATTAACCCCTAATCTGCCGTCCCTAACATCGCCGCCACCTACCTACATTTATTAACCCCTAATCTGCCGCCCCCAACGTTGCCGCCACTATATTATATTTATTAACCCCTAAACCTAAGTCTAACCTTAACCTAACCTTAACCCTAACAGCCCCTAACTTAAATATAATTAAAATAAATATAAATAAAACCTACAATTATTACCTAAATTATTCCTATTTAAAACTAAATACTTACCTATACAATAAACACTAAGCTAGCTACAATATAACTAATACTTACAGGCAAGTTTGTATTTATTTTAACTAGGTAGAATAGTTACTAAATAGTTATTAACTATTTAATAACCACCTAGCTAAAATAAATACAAAAGTACCTGTAAAATAACCTAACCTAAGTTACAATAACACCTAACACTACACTATAATTAAATAAATTAACTAAATTAACAACAATTATTTAAATTAAATTAAATTAGCTAAAGTACAACCCCCCCCCACTAAATTACAGAAAATAATAAACAAATAACAAGATATTTAAACTAATTACACCTAATCTAATAGCCCTATCAAAATAAGGGCAGTTAGCTCTTTTGCGGCACAAACCCTAATCTAAAAAATAAAACCCACCCAATACACCCTTAAAAAAAACTAACACTAACCCCCTGAAGATCGACTTGCAGTTCTGAAGTCCGGACATCCATCCTCAAGGAAGCGGCAGAAGTCTTCATCCAACTGGGCCGAAGTCCTCAACGAAGCCGGGAGAAGTCTTCATCCAAGCCGGGTGAAGTGGTCCTCCAGACGGGCGGAAGTCTTTATCCAGACGGCATCTTCTATCTTCATCCTTCTGATGCAGAACGGCTCAATCTTCAAGACATCCGACGCGGATCATCCTCTTCTTCTGACGACTACCCGACGAATGAAGGTTCCTTTAAGTGACGTCATCCAAGATGGCGTCCCTTAGATTACGATTGGCTGCTAGAATTCTATCAGCCAATCGGAATTAAGGTAGAAAAAATCCTATTGGCTGATGCAATCAGCACTGTTGGGGGGGGGGGGGTTGTTTGTATATATATATTATCACCAATCAGGATAGATCATCCTCAGAAAAAGAGGGGAAGAACTCCAAATATAGAGGAAATAGAGGAGGAAGAGGGAAATCAAAGAAAGAGGAGACAGTAACACAGCGTATCTTTAATCTTTAATCCAAAACCACAAGTGACAATGAAAAATCAGTTTTATCTAGGGGACTAAAATTTATCCCCACACAAAAAGTTAATTCTTTTCAACTCTTTGTAGATGCACAAACATTTGTGAGAAATTTAACGGTAAAAAGATTCTTTGCCAAACAGCCATCTGTACAATATATACCACCTCAAGATAGTCTAAGAAGTAAATTTAAAAACCCCTCAAGATTTTACCCAAGTCATATAAAGGGTCCCAGTATAGAGATATTTAACAAATTGATAATGAAAGATATAGACAATTTAACCAACAAAGTAAATAAGAGTTATCACAATCTTACAAAACAAGAAAAGGACATTCTTACAAATCTAAACAAGAGAGAAGATATAGTGATAAAGGAGGTGGACAAGGGTGGAGGTGTGGTCATTCTAGATAAAGAACATTATATGGAAGAAGCTAACAGAATCCTAGGAGACTCAAATACATATATTATTTTAACAAAGAATCCTAAAAAAGAATACACCTCCACTCTTCAAAAACTACTTATAGAAGCATTTAACCAAAATATAATAACAGAAGAGGAATTTGATTTTCTTTATAAAACAGATTCTAAGACCCTAATCTTTTATTTTTTACCCAAATTACATAAGCATGCAACAAGGCCACCAGGAAGGCCGATTATTAGTGGGATAGATTCTTTAAGTTCAAACTCGTCAGCATTCATAGATTTTTTTCTCCAACCCTATGCACAGAAGGCAAAATCTCATTTAAAAGATACCAAACATGTTTTACAAATCATACAAAATATACCCTGGCAAGAAAATTACTTTTGGGTCACCATGGACGTGACTTCTTTGTATACCATAATCGATCACAAAAAAGGGATTGAGGCAGTTAAATGGAAAGTATCAGAAGATAAAGATTTATCACCAAAATTACTAGATTTCATACTTAGAGCCATAGAATTTATTCTATATCACAACTTTTTTTGGTTCAATGGGAACTACTATTTACAGATTTGTGGGACTGCCATGGGCACCAGGTTTGCACCAAGTTATGCCAATATTTACTTGGACTATTTTGAGACGACTCATATATGGCATAATCAAGAATTTGGTGCAGACCTGGTGTCCTGGCATAGATATATAGATGACATTCTGTGCATATGGAAGGGGGGTGAGTCCAAACTCATAGAATTTGTACAAATGCTTAATAACAATAATCAGCAATTCACATTATCAGTAGAATATGACAAAAAAGAAATACATTTTTTAGATTTAACTCTTTACACTATAGATGAAAAAATCCACAGCAAAACATTCTTTAAGAAGTGTGACACTAACACCTACATTAGACATGATAGCTGCCACCATCCTAACTGGCTAAAGTCAGTACCAAAAAGCCAATTCCTACGAATACGCAGGAACTGCAGCAATATAGATGATTACGAACAACAATCAAGAATACTTAAAGAAAGATTCATACAAAAGGGATATGACCAAAGAGCTTTAGAACAAGAAAGAAAATAAGTTGGAAATAAAATAAGATCAAAACTGTTAGAAAACAAACACAAAAATGAGACCTCATTTAATAATAATTTCCCTAAATTTGTGACCACATTTAATGTAGAACATCATACAATCAAAACAATTATACAAAAGCACTGGCACATTATAAAGGAGGATGAATATCTAGGACCTATAATTCCAGCTAAGCCCACAGTTATCTTCAGAAAAGGACAAAATTTTAAACAAAAATTAGCTCCCTCACTCATAAAAGGCATAGCCCTCAAAAAACCTTTACAAATAAGTAACATGACAGGCTTCTTCACTTGCGGCAAATGCAAAGGTTGTAACTACACCAGAAGAACACACAAAAAATTGAAATAAAAGAATTCATTACTTGCAAAAGTAAAAATGTGATATATTTGTTGCAATGTGACTGCAAAATCCAGTATTTAGGACAAACGTCCAGATTTTTAAAAACAAGAATGATGGAACATCAAAATAAAATAGAAAAGAATCATGATGACCATGGAGTGCCGCTACACTGCAACAATTGTGAACATTTCACAAAAGAATCCTTTCTATGGATAGGAATTGAGAAGGTTGAACTTCATTGGAGGGGTGGTAATCTGAGCCAAATAAAGACAAACTTTTTTACTGAATCTGTGATATTGTCTTTTCATATTGGGAAGGAGCTGGTAACCTACAATATACACTGTGAGTAGATATTCACCTTTGTATCGTGTATTGTCTGATATTTCAGCACCACTATTTTGCACCTAGAGTTATACAACCGAGGAAGGAAAGGAAGATACCAACGACTGATACAAGCTGAACCAGCGCCTCCAGCTAGCACACCTGATCTATTCACACAGACCTTGGGAGAAACTGTGGGACGGCTGCGGTTCACCAGAAGGGGAAAGTATTAATACATATTATACACCTGTTTGCATGTTAATAAGTGTAGGTAGGTTGCAGCGACATTGGGGACGGCAGATTAGGGGTTAATAAAAATAATGTAGGTGTTGGCTATGTTGGGGGCAGCAGATTAGGGGTTAATAAATATAATGTAGGTGGGGGCGGTGTCCGGAGCGGCAGATTAGGGGTTAATAAATATAATGCAGGTGTCGACGATGTCGGGGGCGGCAGATTAGGGTCAATAAGTGTAAGATTAGGGGTGTTTAGACTCGGGGGTTCATGTTAGGGTGTTAGGTGTAGACATAAATTTTATTTCCCCATAGGAATCAATGGGGCTGAGTTACTGAGTTTTACGCTGCTTTTTTGCAGGTGTTAGACTTTTTCTCAGCCGGCTCTCCTCGTTGATTCCTATGGGGAGCACGTACGACCAGCTCACCGATGACTTAAGCAGCACTGGTATTGGAGTGCGTTAAGGAGCAAAATTTTGCTCAACGCTCACTTCTTGCCTTTTAACGCCGGGTTTGTAAAAACCCGTAATACCAGCACTGCAGGTAAGTGGGCGGTGAGAGAAAACTGCTCGTTAGCACCGCATAGCCTCTAAGCAAAACTCATAATCTAGCCGTAAGAAAAAAAGAGGCGATTGATTATAAGAGCTAGTTAGGCTGCTTGTTTCGGCGTGCAGTGATACTAAGTAAAAAAACACTGAGTAAAGAACAAGACTCAAGTACAACCTCTTACCTCTCCCATTGAAAACGTAAAAGAAACACAGACGAGGTGGGATATAAATCTTTATTAAGGTTTTGCCTCTGCTGATTTTTACTGCTATTTTTGCTTTTTCTCCTCTAAATGTGCACGGCCTGCTGCTGCTATTTTTAGAACACTAGAAACCTGGGAGATTAAAGGGGATAGTCCGAAAGGGGAGTTAATATTCAGCTAGATTACAAGTTTTGAGCACTATAGGGATTTTAACGACTGCCACAAAAGTGACGTTATTTCACCTTCCTATAGGGCTGCTATTACAAGTTTAAAAAAAGCAGGCTTGTGCGGGCGATATGGTGGTTTTGAGCTCCATACCGCACCGAAATCCAGCGCTGCTTTTACGTGCTTGTGCATTATTTCCCCATAGACATCAATGGGGAGAGCCGTCAAAAAAAAGCCTAACACCTGTGATCATGGAATGAAAAGCTCCGTAACGCAGCCCAATTGATGTCTATGGGGAAATTAAAAGTTAAGTTTAAACCTAAAACCCTAACATATACCCTGAGTCTAAACACCCCTAATCTGCCGCCCCAACATCACCACCACCTACATACAGTTATAAACCTTTAATCTGCCACTCCCGATGTTGCCGTCACTATTCTAAAGTTATTAACCCCAAAACCTCTGGCCTCCCACATCACTACCACTAAATAAATCCATTAACCCCTAAACCTAACACTAACCCTAACGTAACCTTAACCCTAACACCCCCTAACTTTAACTTAATTAAAATAAAGCTAAACTAAAGTTACAGTTATTAACTAAATAATACCTATTTAAAACTAAATACTTATCTGTAAAATAAAACCTAAACTAGCTACAATATAACTAATAGTTATATTTTAGCTAGCTTAGGTTTTATTTTTATTTCACAGGTAAGTTTGTATTTATTTTAACTAGGTAGTTATTAAATAGTTAATAACTATTTACTAACTAGTCTACCTAGTTAAAATACATACAAACTATTTAATAACTACCTAGTTAAAATAAATACAAAATTACCTGTGAAATAAAACCTAACCTGCCTTACACTAAAACCTAACTTTACAAAAAAAAACTAAACACTAAACACCCAAAGAAATCAGCTCTTTTACCTGTAAAAAAAAATACAAACACTCCCCAACAGTATAACCCACCACCCAACCAACCAACACCCCCAAATAAAAAAAACAATCTAAAATAACCTAAGCTCCCCATTGCCCTGAAAAGGGCATTTGTATGGGCATTGCCCTTAAAAGAGCATTTAGCTCTTTTACCTGCCCAGACCCTAATCTAAAAATTAAACCCACCCAAAAAAACCTTAAATAATCCTAACACTAACCACCGACGATCCACTTACAGTTATTGAAGTCCCGCTTGAAGAATCCATCCAGCCGGCAAAGTCCTCATCCATGCAGCAAGAAGTCTTTATCCGGGCGGCCTCTTCAATCTTCATCCAGCCGGCGAAGTCCTCATCCATGCGGCAAGAAATCTTCATCCAGACGGCATCTTCTATCTTCATCCATCCGGCGTGGAGCGGGTCCATCCTGAAGACATCCGGTGCTGTCTCCTCTTCATACGGTCGCCCCTGTAAACTGGAACTTCAATGCAAGTGACGTCATCCAAGATGGTGTCCCTTACATTCCTATTGGCTGAAAGATTTCAATCAGCGAATAGGATTAGAACTGCTAAAATCTTATTGGCTGTTCCAATCAGCCAATAGGATTTGAGCAGCTCTCATTCTATTGGCTGTTCCAATCAGCCAATAGGATGAGAGCTCAATCATACTGGCTGATGCTATCGGCATTTAGAGATGTCAGGCGAACATGATTTGCTACAGTGAATCATGTCTGCCCGGCACTTGTTAAATTAAACCCCTCAGTGTTATTGCATTGTCTTTTTATTATGCACTTGTTATTTATGTAATTCTACTGCATTGAGTGGTCCTTTAATGGTATTTTCTTACACTATTCATTACAATACTTGTTGATAAGTTAACCCTCCTACAAAATCAGCTAATTTTTACTTGCAACCTTTAATATGCACAAAATAGAAAATAGAATTGAGCGCCAAAAACATGCTTGAAGTGCAAATATGCGCCTCACTTGTAATGTAGCCCCTGGACGTGTTGAGAGCTATACCTAGAAGCGAATACAAATATTAAAATAGAATATTGTAATTAGCAATGTTCAACATACTCTCCATTTTACACAGACATAGTAAAAAAGGAGTCCTCAGCATAATTATGATCTGTAATCTCTGAAACAGATAAGCGCAAACAGACTCAAGTGTAGGTAGATTACAACAAACACACCCCACTCTCTGAATTGTACTTACAAAATTGTAATTTATTCAGGCGGTTTGTTAAAATGTTATCAGATCTCCACAGTAGTTAAAACATCAATCTTTGCAAATAAACATGAACATAGAATGTCCGATATGAGTTAATGTCCGTTGTAGTGATTTCCAATCCAACAAACGCTATGAAGAGCGTCAATGTAGAAGCCGATTACGTCACTGGGACAAAGTACGGATCCTCATGTAGTCCAAAAAGCCTCAACGCGTTTCAACCGCCACCGTGCGGTTCAGATGAACCTTTACCTCTTGAGAAAGACCGCACGGTGGCGGTTGATCTGATAACATTTTAACAAACCGCCTGAATAAATTACAATTTTGTAAGTACAATTCAGAGAGTGGGGTGTGTTTGTTGTAATCTACCTACACTTGAGTCTGTTTGCGCTTATCTGTTTCAGAGATTTGGGATTCTACTTCACTCCAGGAGGCACGCAGGACACCTTCGGTCATTTTTGCAGCAACAGGTCTCGTATATAATAATCATTACATAGTTGTACTCATTTGCACCTTTTGTGTGTTTCTTTACTCCTTGTCTTATCTGTAGGAATCTGTTTAATAATTAGTGATTCCTAATCAACACAAGTTTAACCTATTCTGTTTATATTCATTTACTGTTTTTATTGTGTATTAATCTTTATTCTTATTTTTTATTGTTATATCCTTTTGTGTTTATCTTGGTATATCATAGCAATTTTGAATCACCCCTGGCAGCTAGCGCTGTTTAATTATTGTGTTTTGTAGTTTTATAATTATGATCTGTGTCCAGAGATAAACACTGTCCATAAAGAGCTGGGTAATAGACACAAGGGAAAAGCTCCAGATAAATGAGACCAGAGCTAGGAGGCTTGTGATAGTCACTAGTTGTAGACCATAGACCCCTGTAGATGTCATTGTGTTCCCCAAACTTTACCCAACACTGATTCTTCCAGAATTCAATGGGTAGGAAGTCTCAGTTATAAGCTGAGCATCCACAGGCTTGAACAATGTGTAACGGTCCGAACGATCGATGAAGCAGTGGTGAGATTGATCAGAATGGTACAGAGGGTATCTCTTTAAATAATGCAAAAGATCTTATAATCCTCCATGGTTCATAACTGAAGCCTCTTCAGCATCAGTTGTCGGGGCTGCAGAGTCATATATGGGCATATTTCCTGCCACATCTAAGCAAAGGGCCTCCCAGGCTGATGATGTCTCGTGTACCAATAGTTTATGGGGTCGTCGGCTCGCTAAAGATTTCCTCCTCCTTGAGATGAGAACACCATCAGGCCATTCTAAACAAACTTTGCCTACGATGGTGGTCCTCCTGCGGAGCATCAGGTTGGTCAGGAGTAATAATCAAAGGGAAAAAGCTCTCCATGAGCTGTCGTTCAAGGCTTTGGAAGTGATCATTGAGGAGTTGTAGAACACGTTTCTCCCATCTATCTATAAACAGCACCATCTCCATAATGCTAGCGTGATCAGAGTAGCACTTCCGCCCCCTGAGGTCTTTATAACTGGAGGTTAGGTAAGTGGGTTAATGTACAGTGACTGTTTAACCCTGATTACTACTGGGGTGCTAAGGACTCACAATAAAGCCTCCGCCTAAGGCCTCAGTGATCCAGACCAGGGGCCGAGATCATAAAAGGGATGTCTAACGGACCCATTTGTAGCAGGAGATCTAATTTCAGCTGTTGATGATGTTGTAGCCCATCGATAATCAGTGGATTAACAATTTCACTGCAGCAGCCTCTGGTATGCTTCGTTAGAAAAAAAACCTAGGTAGGCTCAGGAGATGGAAGCTAGCTACTGATTGGTGGCTGAACATATATTTCTGTTGTCATTGGCTGATATGTTCAGCTAGCTCCCAGAAGTACATTGCTGCTCCATCAATAAAATATAGCAAGAGAATAAAGCATAACTTATAATAGAAGTAAGTTGGAAAGTTGTTTAAAACTGTATGTTAGGTTTCATGTCCCTTCAACCATTGATGTTTAATTAGTTACTGGGGTATTTAACTGTGATTTGTATTGTATGTGTAACTTGTAAAAGTCCCTAGAGTTGGATGAAATGTTGGTGTACATGTAAAAGTACTAAAACGTATTATAAGTGTTATGAAACTTATTTGATCTTTCATGAAGATTTAAGTTAATGATAAAAGATTCTGCATAAGCGTGTTTAGCTAATCTGGGATAAATATCATTTTCTCTTACTGTTTTCTCTGGCTGAGATTCCATAAAACCTGTTTGTGAAACGAAGTTCTCTTTGTCTCTATGGGGAATATTTATCACAGCGTAAACTATGTTGCATTCGGGGGCATCAATACGCTCGCCTAACATCTCCAAACATCGCGGCCACGGATCTGAATACGATCTCCATATTTATGAGAAAAGACGTAAAAAACACGCGTACCAAGTACGGGGCGATGAGCATCGGACTGTTGTTAATTAGCAGTCATCGATCTCGCGTCTATTTGGCTTTTTCCCAACTTTATTTATACCATTTTAACTAAACTCATAATTAAACTGCTACAAGGTACACTAACACCCTTAAACTACCTTTTAACCCTTAAACCACCGCCCTCTCGCATCACAAACACTATAGTAAACCTATTAACCCCTAATCTGCCGCTCCCGACATTGCTGCCACTAATAAAATTTATGAACCCCTATTCCGGCGCTTCCCAACATCGCCGCCACTAAATAAACTTATTAACCCCTAAACTTCTGGCCTTCCACATCACCACCACTAATTAAATCTATTACCCCTAAACTGTCAGCCCCCCACATCGCAAAAAAGTAAATTAAGCTATTAACCCCTAAACCTAACAACCCCTTAACTTTAAATTAAAATTACAAGATCCCTATCTTAATATAAATAAAAACTTACCTATAGAATTAAAATAAACTAATTTTAAACTATAAATTAACCTACCCTAACTATTATACTAAAATTAAATTAAACTACCAATTAAATAAACTAAATTACATATTAAAAAAACCTAACACTACTAAAATTATTTAAATCCAGGCGGCGATGTCTTCATCCATCCATGCGGCAGAAGTCTTCATCCAGGCAGCAATGTCTTCATCCATCCAAGCAGCAAAGTATTCATCCAAGCGGCATCTTCTATCTTTATCCCTGCCACGCGGAGCGGGTCCATCCTGAAGCCATCTGACGCAGAGCTCCTCTTCTTACGGTTACCGCCATAAACTGAAGCTTCAATGCAAGGGATGCAATTCAAGATGGCGTCCTTTGCATTCCTATTGGCTGATTTGAGTGTTAAATTCAAATCAGCCAATAGGATGAGAGCTACTGAAATCCTATTGGCTGTTAAAAACAGCCAATAGGATGAGAGCTAATTAAATTCTATTGGCTATTCAAATCAACCAATAGGATTTCAGTAGCTCTCATCCTATTGACTGGTTTGAACAGCCAATAGGATTTCAGAAGCTCGCCTCCTATTGACTGATTTGAATTTAACACTCAAATCAGCCAATAGGAATGCAAGGGACGCCATCTTCATTCACGTCCCTTGAATTGTAGCTTCAGTTTACTGCAGCGACCGTAAGAAGAGAAGCGCTGCGTTGGATGGCTTCAGAATGGACCCGCTCTAGGTACGCTGCATCGGAATAGCCATGAGTGTACCTGTTAAATGTTTGATAAATTAGGAAAAGTGTCAAATAGAGTTGAATGTGTATTCGGAACATCTGTAATGACGTAAGCATCGATCTGCGTCGGATTGAGATCACAGGATCGTATGTTACGTCACAAATTTCAGCATTTGCCAATCTTGATGCTTTGATAACTAGGTCGGATCAATCTTGCAACAATTAAGATGCGGAATTCCAGCGTATTTTCGGTTGACACTTTCATAAACATACCCCTATATCTCTCTTTGTTTCTCTTTCCCTGTCTCTTTATCTCTCTCTTCCTCTGGCTCTCTATCTCTCTCTTGCTCTGTCTCTATGGGTCCGAATTATCAAGCTCTGAATGGAGCTTGATGCCCCTGTTTCCGCGCAAGCCTTCAGGTTCGCCGGAAACAGCGGTTATTAAGCAGCGGTCTAAACGATCAGAATGATTGACACCCCCTGCTAGTGGCTGCTAATCTATCTCTCTCTTCATCTGTTTCTTTATCTCTGTCTCTTTATCTCTGTCTTCCTCTGTCTCTCTATCCCTCTCTTCCTCTGTTTCTCTATCTCTCTCTTCCTCTTTCTCGCTATCTCTCTTCCTCTGTCTCTTTATCTCTCTCTTCCTCTGTCTCTTTATCTCTCTCTTCCTCTGTCTCTCTATCCCTCTCTTCCTCTGTCTCTTTATCTCTCTCTTCCTCTGTCTCTCTATCCCTCTCTTCCTCTGTCTCCTTATCGCTCTCTGCCTCTCTATCCCTCTCTTCCTCTGTCTCTCTATCGCTCTCTTCCTCTGTCTCTTTATCTCTCTCTTCCTCTGTCTCTCTATCCCTCTCTTCCTCTGTCTCTCTATCTCTCTTTTCCTCTGTCTCTCTATTCCTTTCTTCCTCTGTCTCTTTAGCTTTCTCTTTCTCTGTCTCCCTCTATTCCTCTGTCTCTCTCTCTCTTCATTTGCCTCTTTATCTCTCTCTTCCTCTGTCTCTCTCTTTCTCAGTCTCTCTATTCCTCACTTCCTCTGTCTTGCTACCCTAACCTGTAGCCCAGACATATGCAGAACACAAGCGATGGTGGTCACGTGTGACTGGTACCTGCCAGAAATTCCTTTAGCTCCTTCATTGTTGCTCTTGTTAGCCTCCCTGATAAGTTTTCTCCTTGTCCTCTCATCAAGTTTGGAGGGTCATTAAAACCTTTACAACATCACTGTGGTGCCACATGGTTGTTTTGACAATGCTCCATGGTAACGAAATCGGATATTCGTCTCTTTTACACAACATGAAAATCTGAATAAATGCAGCAAGAAAATTAAAGAAAATGAATGAATAATGACGAATTAATCAGGATTTGTTTGTTTCCTTTAAATAGTTAAAATACTTACCTTTAGCAAGCTGGAGAGCTGCGATAATCTGTCCTCTTCTTCACAGAGCACCCCCTGTATGCGGTAAAAGGAGACTTAGCATGGTGGCTTCCAGGGCCTGCACTAATGGAAAAGGTCCTTTAGTGCAGTCCCTGGGAGCCACCAAACTAAGCCTCCTATTAGCATGCCCTGGGGCTCTGTGAAGAAGGATCCAGCCCTCGAACAGTAAGCATTTTTACACCAAAGGTAAACTTTTTCACCTGTAGCAAAGGAACATGTACATTCTCTCTTGTGACTTGAAGTCGTATAGTGGAGAGGTAGGTGCATTTTACAGCACAGTCACTACACAGGGACCACCTCAGGATTGAACAGAGAGTGATGCTCTCGGGGTTAGAGGTCTGAAGTTGGCGGGTCTAGATTGGACCGTAAAGTAAGTGACAGTTGACTTCTTTAATGCGTGCCAGATCGGACCTAAAGTGCAGTGATAATTGCTGTTGTACGGGCATGATGTATTGTGTGACTCCATGTTAGACACTTTTATGGAGATATGCTTGCATAGAGTTTCTCTGATATCTGAGGACTTGTGACTTAATTATCCGATGTACAACTCATATGTTCCAAAAAGAACTATTAGAGCCTGAAATCTTTGTTTATATACGTGCAAGAAGACTATCTGTTGGGATTGATCAATCATATTTGGGGCTTTAGGCTCTTTGAATGGCAGCATATGTATTTGTAGGGTTTATATTTAGGTTGTACCACCCTTTTGCTTTTAGGATTTTTGTGAACTTAATTTACCTGCAATATTGGAGGAGCTTGCAAATGTTCAATAAATAATTTGAGATTGGTTTAAAAGAGCGCTGTATTCCCTTACTTTTGGAGGAGATATAATATACCTCCTCCGGTCTCTCTCTATATATGTTTTTTTGCTTAATTTGTAATAAGAGTCTGCACCAATTATTTCCCTATAAAAGGGTTTAAAAAATTGCCTTTGGGTACACACCTCTAGATGTTACCTTAAGAGAATAAATTAGGAAATACTGCCGAAATTTGTTCGTATTCATTTGTTTCCTTTAATCTGTCTGTAAAGGGTTAAAGACACATAAACCAAGTTTATTTATTTCATTATGCAGGTCCTGTATGGGACATGGAGACTCCTGCATTACAATATAAGGTCTAATAAGTGATTTCTATTCATGCCAGTCAGTTTTTAAAAATCAGCCCCTTAGTCACAAATGGATATATTAGAATCTTTTTGTTTGCGATAGGAGTGCACTAAGGTAACTATAAGTACTGAATAAAAGGAAGGAGGACACAGGAAGTGTGTGGCATAGATCATTTTTATTGACAATTTATACTAATGAGTATACATTAGACAATACTTAGCTTTGATTGTTAATAGCTGGTTAGTTGCTAAAGGTGGCATACACTGGCAGGAAGACAGATCACTGTAATCACACACAAGAGGAACTTTATCTCATCAGGTGACAAACACTTTGTGGAAGATGTTCAGACAAGTCTCATTTCAACAGGAACAGTCCAAATGTTTTAATTTGTGATAATACCCACAAGCAACTCTGCAAACCAGTCTTTAAGTCTGCATCTCTCTCTGCCTGTATTGTGTCAGAGAGACAGTTGTGGTTCGCCTGCAACCATTTGCCACCCCCTTCAACAGAATCACTGAACTAACTTTATTTTTTACAAGACTGCGAACAATATATTAACAAGCAGTGATGTAGCTATTATTCTATTAATAAGTCATAATAGTTTTTCATAGTGCTATAAAATACTGAAAGCCCATACTGTTTATGTTGAGTGTGGAGCAGCAAGTAAACCGATACTAATTTCCAAGGCCTTAGCTGGCCTGCAGTTATATTATGGGTTCTCTAAAAGCTTTAATATAAATCGCTAATACATTAACTTTGATTAATTATTTGTGCATGGAATCATAACAAGTTTCCAATCCTTTTCATAATAAAAAATAAAATGATCATATAAGCCAGGGATAGGTAACTTCCTGAAACATGGGGGCTGCAGGTAAATATTTTAGAAGCCTCAAGGGTCATATATAAATTTATGATTATTAAACACACAAATAATAATATACTTCCTGAAAATGTTCAGTAAGACAGGGAATTTAGGTAACGCTGCAGGATACCCTCAATCTTCTGTTTTCCACTCTTTTGGGTTTTGGCAAAGCACACATTTTTTTCCCTGCCTTTTCCTAGGGCCACAAAAACGATAGCACACATTCCTAACTATAGGCTAGTTCAGAGGGCCACATGAGGCCATTGCACTGCCTGTTGGCCATCTGTGATATAAGCAATAAAAACAAGGAGGATAAAAGTCACTCAGTGGTGATAGTACTAAGTGAACTGTTATAGAAGGGTTGTGTCTACACCCACTTCGCCATTGTGTACTTACTTTCTTGTTTTAACATTGTTATGTCAACATGATGATTAAAAAAAAATAATATAAAAGAAAATAAAGTTTGACTTTTTAAATAATTAATTTTATTCAATTTTTTTGTGTGTCACTCCAAAAATGATTATTAAAGGGACACTGTACCCAAATTTTTTCTTTTGTAATTCAGAAAGAGCATGCAATTTTAAGCAACTTTCTAATTTACTCCTATTATCAATTTTTCTTCATTCTCTTGCTATCATTATTTGAAAAAGAAGGCATCTAAGATTATTTTTTTGTTTTAGTACTCTGGACAGCACTTTTTTATTGGAGGATGAATTTATCCACCAATCAGCAAGGACAACCCGGGTTGTTCACTAAAACTGGGCCGGCATCTAAACTTACATTCTTGCATTTCAAATAAAGATAACAAGAGAATGAAGAAAATTTGATAATAGGAGTAAATTAGAAAGTTTCTTAAAATTTCATGCTCAATCTGAATCACGAAAGAAAATATTTGGGTACAGTGTCCCTTTAATAGCATAACAAAGCTAAAATGATATTGAAAATAAAGTTTTAACATTTTCACATTTTTAATGGTTTTTCATTTGTGGAAAATGAATAAAACAATATCTAAACAAAAAATCAATATTAAAAAATATTTACAATGTGAACTTTTTGGTATAACATTTTGATTAGTATCTTTGAAATAATTTTAACTTTTTTAAAATTGAACAGTATCAAGAAAAATTAATTCCTATTGTTTATTCATCTATAAAATGCTCAGTAGAATCATCATATGTTTCTGCTTGGTGTCCAAAGTAGATGTTTTCTGGAGAGGGATATCGATTCTGCACCGCACGTACTACACACGATGGAATAGGTTGTCCATTTTTTGGCCTAAGATGGCCATGAACCCACAAAGTGAAAGCTCGATACGCAATTCTTCTAAATTCCCTAAAATTAAAAAAAAAAGTAGTTAATTAATAAAGATGTTACATTTCAGGTTATGATAGTGTTTATAATCAAAGATTCAGGTATAGCAAACAGCACCAAACATACACCTATAGTACAAGTTTTGCATTAGAGGCTGTGCGGTGCTAATGAGCAGTTTTCCCTCACCGCTCACGTACCTACAGCGCTGGTATTACGAGTTTTCAGAAACTCGTTGTTAAAAGACAAGAAGTGAGTGTTGAGCAAAATTTTGCTCATTGCACGATTTCCCCATAGGAATCAACAGGGAGAACCGGCTGAAAAAAAGTCTAACACCTGCCAAAAAGTAGCGTAAACTCCCTAACGCAGCCCCATTGATTCCTATGGGGAAATAAAATTTATGTTCACACCTAACACCCTAACATGAACCCCGAGTCTAAACACCCCTAATCTTACACTTATTAACCCCTAATCTGCCGCCCCCGACATTGCCGACACCTGCATTATATTATTAACCCATAATCTGCCGCTCCGGACACCTCCGCCACCTACATTATACTTACGAACCCCTAATCTGCTGCCCCCAACGTTGCCGACACCTACATTATATCCATTAACCCCTAATCTGCCATCCCCAATGTCGCTGCCACCTACCTACACTTATTAACCCCTAATCTGCCGCCCCCAACGTCACCGCCACTATATTATATTTATTAAACCCTAAACCTAAGTCTAACCCTAAGACCCTCTAATTTAAATATAATTTAAATAAATCTAAATAAAATTCCTATCATTAACTAAATTATTCCTATTTAAAACTAAATACTTACCTGTAAAATAAACCCTAAGATAGCTACAATATAACTAATAGTTACATTGTAGCTACCTTAGGATTTATTTTTATTTTACAGGCAAGTTTGTATTTATTTTAACTAGGTAGAATAGTTACTAAATAGTTATTAACTATTTAATAACTACCTAGCTAAAATAAAACCTAACCTAAGTTACAATTACACCTAACACTACACTACAATTAAATAAATTAACTAAATTAAATACAATTACCTAAATTAAATTAAATTAGCTAAAGTACAAAAAAACAAACACTAAATTACAGAAAATAATAAACAAATTACAGAAATTTAAACTAATTACACCTAATCTAATAGCCCTATTAAAATAAAAAAGCCCCCCCCAAAAAAACCCTAACCCCAAAGTAATCAGCTCCTTTACCTGTAAAAAAAAATACAAACAACCCCCCAACAGTAAAACCCACACAACCAACCCCCCAAATAAAAACCTATCTAAAAAAACCTAAGATCCCCATTGCCTTGAAAAAGGCATTTGGATGGGCATTGCCCTTAAAAGGGCAGTTAGCTATTTTGCCGCCCAAAGTCCCTAACCTAAAAATAAAACCCACCCAATACACCCTTTAAAAACCTAACACTAACCCCTTGAAGATCGACTTACTGGGAGACGTCTTCATCCAAGCCGGACGAAGTGGTCCTCCAGACGGGCAGAAGTCTTCATCCAAGCTGGGCAGAAGTGGTCCTCCAGATGGGCCGAAGTCTTCATCCAGACGGCATCTTCTATCTTCATCCATCCGGCGTGGAGCGGGTCCATCTTCAAGACATCCGACATGGAGCATCCTCTTCTTGCGACGACTAAAACCGAATGAAGGTACCTTTAAGTGACGTCATCCAAGATGGCGTCCCTTAGATTCCGATTGGCTGAAAGAATTCTATCAGCCAATCGGAATTAAGGTAAAAATAATCCTATTGGCTGATGCAATCAGCCAATAGGATTGAGCTTGCATTCTATTGGCTGATTGGAACAGCCAATAGAATGTGAGCTCAATCCTATTGGCTGATTGGATCAGCCAATAGGATTGAAGTTCAATCCTATTGGCTGATTGTAAAATAGCTGATTACTTTGGGGCAATGCCCCGCAAAAGGCCCTTTTAAGGGCTATTGGTAGTTTGGTTTAGACTAGGGTTTTTTTTTTATTTTGGGGGGGCTTTTTTATTTTAATAGGGCTATTAGATTAGGTGTAATTAGTTTAAATTTCTGTAATTTGTTTATTATTTTCTGTAATTTAGTGGGGGGTTTTTTGTACTTTAGCTAATTTAATTTAATTTAGGTAATTGTATCTAATTTATTTAATGCATTTAATTTAGTTTATTTATTTTATTGTAGTGTAGTGTTAGGTGTAATTGTAACTTAGGTTAGGTTTTATTTTACAGGTACTTTTGTATTTATTTTAGCTAGGTAGTTATTAAACAGTTGATAACTTTTTAGTAACTATTCTACCTAGTTAAAATAAATACAAACTTGTCTGTAAAATAAAAATAAACCCTAAGCTAACTACAATGTAACTATTAGTTATATTGCTTCTATCTTAGGGTTTATTTTACAGGTAAGTATTTAGTTTTAAATAGGAATAATTTAGTTAATGATAGGAATTTTTAGTTAGATTTCTTTTAATTATATTTAAGTTAGGGGGTGTTAGGGTTAGACTTACATTTAGGGGTTAATAACTTTAATATAGTGGTGGCGACATTGGGGGCGGCAGATTAGGGGTTAATAAATGTAGGTAGGTTGCGGCGATGTTAGGGACGACAGATTAGGGGTTAATAATATTTAACTAGTGTTTGCGAGGCGGGAGTGTGGCAGTTTAGGGTTTAATATATTTATTATAGTGGCGGCAATGTCCGGTTTGGCAGATTAGGGGTTAAAATTTTTCTTTTAGTGTTTGTGATGCGGGAGGGCCTCGGTTTAGGGGTTAATATGTAGTTTATGGGTGTTAGTGTACTTTTTAGCACTTTAGTTAAGAGTTTTATGCTACGGCTTTGTAGCATAAAACTCATAACTACTGAGTTTAAAATGCGGTAAAAGTCTTGACAGGAGAGGGTCTACTGCTCACTTTTTGGCAGACTCGTATTACCGGCGCTATGCAAGACTGTGAGGATACAGTTTTGTTTTTAATAATATTATCAGTAAGTAATTGAAGTTTACCAGATAAAGGTTTTGTATGAATACACAATCTCCTTAATACCATTACTTAGGTATAAGGTTCCTGTGTGTATTCAGTTTTAATGGTGGATTTAGTATTTAATGACACAACTATGATTCTCTGTAGTTGTGACTGACTCATATG
This sequence comes from Bombina bombina, assembly GCF_027579735.1. NCBI lineage: Eukaryota > Metazoa > Chordata > Amphibia > Anura > Bombinatoridae > Bombina > Bombina bombina. The sequence continues at coordinate 409,645,711 of NC_069505.1, forward strand.
AATTATTTATAGACAAAGATAATTTATATATTGAGATATGAATGTTATGAATGAACTTCTCAGAAAGTAGGTTAAGATTTGGAGATTCGATATAAGTAATAAGTTTGATATGACACATAATAGAAATTGAGCAGTGAAGGCTGACGATTTCCAAATATATAAACATAGGAATTTCAGTAATGCATTACCCTTTATAAAGTTGTCCTAGCATGCTTATATACTTTATCGATGGTGCACATACCTTGAATAAGTGAAATTAGTTTCAGATACAGCGTGTCTTACTTGGATATGGTGTTTAGTTCAATGTCTAAGGAGACAGGAGAGCAGCGTCTGATGCCTGCAGCGTGTGAGCAACTCCGGCGTGCTGCGCAGTGAATACTGAGAGTCGGAGGTGACGTCAGCAATAGTCTGAGCGTCCGTTTGAATACTGGTAACGAAGAGAGATGCAGCTTGACACAGGTGCAAAAGAATAAGTGAAATTGATTTCCCATTCAACTTAGTAAATCAAGTTATAGCGAAAAGTTAAAGCCATCAAAATAAAGGCCAAAAAGTGAGCAAAGTTTTAGAAAGTGAGAGGTTGAAATTATCCTCCAATATTAAGGATTGCTCAAGGCTAATTATTCTTTAAGATATAAAGAGACAAGATGCTGTCTCAAAACACTCTTTAATAATCAAGCAATGTCTTATGGGTAAAGTGTGTTTAAATAGTCTACCTGAGGGGAGGAGAACTTGACTTAAAGGCACAGTGAAATGGTTGATGCTGACAGATCCCCCCATTCAAGAGGGCCTCCCAGCAGTCCGAGGGCCCGGCTTAAAGGGAAAGCGAACATGAAAGTCCTTCAGCAAGTCAGGTGCATTTAAATCACGGAGAGGGACCCAGGAATTTTCATCATCCCCATAGTCCTTCCAATGTACCAAGTATTCAAGGGTTCTTCTACGATACCTAGAATCCAAAATCCCATCTACTTCATAATCCAGTGGATCAGGTATAGGGAGAATGGAAAGATCAGAGGACGGAGGTGTTGTTCCCAGATAGGGTTTCACCAAGGACACATGGAACGAGGGATGTATTCTCATTGTGGCCGGTAATTTCAAAGTCACCGCATTGTCATTTATTACCCTGAGTATAGGGAAAGGTCCTATAAATTGATCAGCAAGTTTTTTACTGGGTACAGGTAACCTGATATTTTTAGTTGATAACCATACCATATCTCGGGGTTTATATACCGGAGATGGTATCCTCTTTTTATCATAGTATTTCTTCTGAGCTTCTTTGGCAGAGGCCAAATGATCTTGTAGTGTGTCCATAACTTCTTTCAATGAGTCAGTGTAGTTGGACACTGATGGAGAATGGGAAGAAGTTATAGTATTTGGATATGTTCGAGGATGAAAACCATAAGTTGCATAAAAGGGAGAGACTTTTGTTGAAGTATTGTTTGAATTATTATAGGCAAATTCCGCGCTTGGTAACCATTCTAACCAGTCATCCTGTTGAGATGAAATAAAACATCTCAAATACTGTTCAAGTGTCTGATTCAAACGTTCTGTTTGACCATTTGATTGGGGATGGAAAGCTGTCGTAAGTCTGAGTGTAATTTGTAAAGCTTTACATAAATATCTCCAAAATTTGGAAGTAAACTGACTTCCTCGATCAGTTACAATTGAAGCAGGTAAACCATGTAATTTAACTACATGGCTATGGAAATATTTGGCAGTGGTAGAAGCAGTTGGTATTCATTTTAATGGGATGAAATGGGCCATCTTGGTTAAATGGTCCACTACAACCATTATGGTATTATGACCATTTGAAATTGGTAAATCTACAATAAAGTCAATTCCAATCATATCCCAAGGTTTCAAAGGTATTGGTAAAGGTGTTAAGAGACCATAGGGCTTATGATGTTCTTTCTTTTTCTTTGCACAAATGTCACAATTTATCACATAGGAATGAATGGAAGTTTTCATCTGGGGCCACCAGTATTCCCTACTTATTAGTTCAGCGGTTTTTTCAATGCCAGGATGTCCGGCTAAAGGGGAATCATGGTGTTGGTGGATAATCTGGTTCCTTAAAGTTGGTGGAACATAGATCAACCCATCTTTCATATATAATCCAGATTCAGTGTCTGGTGTACAAATAGGTGGAATTTGAGTATCCACGTTTTGTGCTTGATAAATATCAGATGTCTCTAGTATTGTTGCTGCAATGATTTTAGTTGGTGGAATTATATATGTATTAGTTTGAGACTCCTCAGTTGTCTCAAAAGAACGTGACAAAGCATCTGCTTTTTCATTTTTTGTTCCTGGAATATATGTTAGTTGGAAATTAAACCTGTCCAAGAAAAGGGCCCATCTCACCTGTCTTGATGACAGGGTTTTATTTTTCTTCAAATATTGAAGATTTTTATGATCTGTAAAAACTTGAAAAGGAATTACAGTCCCCTCCAAGAGATGACGCCAATGTTCCATTGCGGATTTCATGGCTAATAATTCCTTATCGCCTATTGAATAATTCGTTTCTGCAGTAGTTAACCGTCGTGAGTAATAAGCGATAGGATATAGTTGATTGTCATGTATATCTGGTTGCATTAATATTGCACCAATCCCAACATTTGAGGCATCCACCTCCAAGGTGTAAGGCAGATCTGGATCAGGGAGTCTCAAAATTGGTGCTGTAGTGAATTGTTGTTTCAAATTGTGAAAAGCACATTCAGCATTGGAATCCCAAACAAATCTTTGTTTTCCTGTCAATCTTGTTAGTGGCTGTACAATGGTAGAATAGTTATTGATCAACTTCCTATAGAAGTTTGAGAAACCTAGAAATCTTTGTAAGGATTTCAGGTTTGTAGGAGTTTGCCAATTGATTATGGCTGTTACCTTTTCTTGGTCCATTTGTATGCCATTGGGAGAAATTATATATCCCAAAAATTTAATAGTGTCTTTATGGAACTGACATTTTTCCATTTTGGCGTATAATTGATGTTCACGAAGTGTTGAGAGAACCCATCTTACATGTTTTCTGTGGTCCTCTATAGATTTTGAATATATGAGGATATCATCTAGGTAAACAATTACGCACACATCCATAAGTTCTTTAAAGATCTCATTTATAAAGAACTGGAATGTGGCAGGGGCGTTTGTCAAACCAAAAGGCATAACATTATATTGGAATAGGCCATATCTTGTTTTGAATGCTGTCTTCCACTCATCACCGGATTTCATACGTATTAGATTGTATGCACCTTTTAAATCTAACTTGGTGAAGATGTTTGCACCTGTTAGTCGTTCAATTATTTCCGGGATGAGTGGTAACGGATATCTGTTTTTTATCGTGACTGCGTTTAGGGCACGATAATCAATTATGGGTCTAAGTGTACCATCTTTGTTTGTAACAAAAAAAATGGAAGATGTAACTGGTGATGAAGATGGGGTTATAAAACCCTTTCTTAGGTTCTCATCTAGATATTCTCTTAGATGATTTAATTCTTTTTGTGAAAGGGGAAAATTTTTCCCTGATGGTATCTCTATCCCTGGTTTAGTGTCAATTGGGCAATCAAAATGCCTATGAGGTGGGAGAGTTTCAGCATTCTTAAGATTAAAAACATCATTGAAATCATGATATTCTTGAGGTAATGTGGAACTTATATGTGCGATATTGACATATGGGAAACATGTTTTTTGACAGTATTGTGATGTGAAAGTGATTTTATTTTGTGACCAATCTATGGTTGGATTATGTTTTTGTAACCAGGGTATACCTAGTACTATAGGGTGAATTGAAGTGGGAATAATGTCAAATGTTAGAAACTCTTTGTGCCCATCAGGTGTGATGGTTAATAAGGGTATTGTATGGTGTGTGATAGGACCCTTTAAAATTTGAGATCCGTCAATTACCCTAACAAAAACAGGAGAAGATTTCTGCAGTATTGGTATTTTATTTTGTTTAACTAAAGATTCAACAAGAAATAAGCCTTCAGCTCCAGAATCAATAATGGCTTCGTTCTGTAGTTGTTGGCTGTCCCACTGTAAAGACAATATTAATGACAGGTAGGGTATATTTTTAGATTTTTCACATGAACAATTATTTAATAACTTACCCTTCTTTTGACGGGAAAGTATAGGACATGTGGAAACATCATGGTCTTTATTTCCGCAGTAAAGGCAGAGATTGCCTAATCTTCTTCTTTGTTTTTCTTCTAAACTTAGAGGACCACGTATGGTACCTATTTCCATTGGTATGGGATTTATTTGGGTTTTTTCTTGATAAGATTGGAAATTTCTTTTGGGAGTACTTTCAAAGAAATGTTTTTCAGTCTTCCTTTCCCGGTACCTTCTATCCATAGCAATACATAACTTAATCAAAGCATCCAAACTTTCAGGAAAATCCACTCTAGATAATTCATCCTTCAAGTGTTCTGACAAACCTAGGCGAAATTGATTTTTCAGACTTACTGTATTCCACTCTGAGTCTGTTGCCCATAGTTGAAAATCTGAAATGTAATCTTCCACGGGCCTTTTTCCCTGTTTAAGGGATCTTAATCTATTTTCTGCAGTTTGTTGCTTATTAATGTCATCGTATAGTATTGCCATAGTTTGGAAGAAATTCTCAAGAGAATTTAAAATAGGATCTTCTGACTCTAGGAATCTATCTGCCCATGCTCTGGGTTCTCCAGTTAGGTAGGATATTGCTGTAAATACTTTAATCTTTTCTGATCTGTAGGTTCGTGGTTTTAAGGTAAAAAGTAATAAACATGCATTTTTATATTCACGAAATTTCGTGCGATCACCAGAAAAAGGAGTTGGGGGATTAACCTGTGGTTCAGGTGTCTCATTAGTTTTTTGACTAATAAATTCATTTATTACTTGCTTAAGACTACTATTTTCATTTTTCAATTCGGTTAGTCCTTGTGCCAATATTTCCACCTTTTGATTTAGTGTGGTGATCTGATTAGCCATTTCAATAGGATCCATGTTGTACCTAGAAATATGTGTGTGAATTTAAATATATTTTTAAGGCTTGATTATTCTGTGAGGATACAGTTTTGTTTTTAATAATATTATCAGTAAGTAATTGAAGTTTACCAGATAAAGGTTTTGTATGAATACACAATCTCCTTAATACCATTACTTAGGTATAAGGTTCCTGTGTGTATTCAGTTTTAATGGTGGATTTAGTATTTAATGACACAACTATGATTCTCTGTAGTTGTGACTAACTCATATGAATTATTTATAGACAAAGATAATTTATATATTGAGATATGAATGTTATGAATGAACTTCTCAGAAAGTAGGTTAAGATTTGGAGATTCGATATAAGTAATAAGTTTGATATGACACATAATAGAAATTGAGCAGTGAAGGCTGACGATTTCCAAATATATAAACATAGGAATTTCAGTAATGCATTACCCTTTATAAAGTTGTCCTAGCATGCATATATACTTTATCGATGGTGCACATACCTTGAATAAGTGAAATTAGTTTCAGATACAGCGTGTCTTACTTGGATATGGTGTTTAGTTCAATGTCTAAGGAGACAGGAGAGCAGCGTCTGATGCCTGCAGCGTGTGAGCAACTCCGGCGTGCTGCGCAGTGAATACTGAGAGTCGGAGGTGACATCAGCAATAGTCTGAGCGTCCGTTTGAATACTGGTAACGAAGAGAGATGCAGCTTGACACAGGTGCAAAAGAATAAGTGAAATTGATTTCCCATTCAACTTAGTAAATCAAGTTATAGCGAAAAGTTAAAGCCATCAAAATAAAGGCCAAAAAGTGAGCAAAGTTTTAGAAAGTGAGAGGTTGAAATTATCCTCCAATATTAAGGATTGCTCAAGGCTAATTATTCTTTAAGATATAAAGAGACAAGATGCTGTCTCAAAACACTCTTTAATAATCAAGCAATGTCTTATGGGTAAAGTGTGTTTAAATAGTCTACCTGAGGGGAGGAGAACTTGACTTAAAGGCACAGTGAAATGGTTGATGCTGACAAAGACCAATTGAAAAAAGAGGATACGCAATTTACGTAAGTGGATTTGAGGTATTTCCAAGTTAGGACCTCTTAACGCTGCTTTTTAAGCCTAACACACAACTTGTAATCTAGTTGTTAGTTAGTTACGCAACACAGTATAGCCACTTCCATATATTCCTTTATTTTATCCCATGTCAGAGTTCAAGGCAAAGCAACAACATTTAAGGTCATCAGCCCTTAGTCAAGTCAGAGTGCAGTACAGTACAGACTGATTGTAGGCCCGAAAGTTGTTGCTTTGCTTTGGACTCTACATGAGATAAAATAAAGCTCCCTTTTAAAGAAAATTTGTGGCTGAAACCAACCTTTATATTTATGATAATTTATAATAGGCCTCAACAAGAGAGATTAGATAAGAAGTACAAGAAAATATTTGGACACCTCGACATATGCACACAAGCTTACATTTGCATAATCAGATAAGCACAGGCAGACATTATTGAGTATTTCTGTCAGACTACATTAAAATTGACTTTATTGCATGGGGCTAAACTACTAATTATTGATGTTCATTGCTATTAGTCCTCAGGAAAAATTCATAATTGTGATTTGTTATTGAAACAGGCAGCTGCATTTGGCTATTTTGGTGCCAGATTTATGAGTAAAAATGAATCTTTTGCACTTTTAAACTAATAAATCCGCCAACTGAAAATAGCAGAATGCCGCATTATTGGGCAACTGTTTCTATAATGAATTCAGAATAGTACTTTGAGGCTTATGCCTAATTGCTATTCTTTATGGAATTTCTAAATCTAGTATCATTTATGCTCTTCTCTGGTGTAAAATGTTTGGTAAAACTCCAGAGCAAAGCAGCTCTCTGGGAAGTCACACAAACTGCCAAACAAATCTTTCTAAGGAATATGAAAATGTATTGATATATGTCCTCTACCAAAGACCTGACAAACAATGATGTGCAAATCTCTTAAATAGTTATTTTCTTAAGGATAGTTCTTCAACAACTGTATGTCCACATTTACCGTGCTATATCAACTGTGCATTTCTCCTAGTGAATACAAGGCAACTACAATAACTACTACAGTGGTATCACAAGTCCTACAAATCCAGTGAAAACAGGACAACTACAACAGTGGTCCAGTCCAATATCTCACTCATCGGGGCCTATTTATCACAGGTCTTGCAAACCTAATCCGACAGTGCGGATCAGGTCCGCAAGACATCGCTGAATGCGGAGAGCAATAAGCTCTCCGTATTCAGCATTACTGGTGCAACACCGCCCCCTGCAGACTCGCGGCCAGTCGGCCGCCAGCAGGGAGGTGTCAATCAACCTGATCGTACTCGATCGGGTTGAATTCCGGCGATTCCTGTCCGCCTCATCAGAGCAGGTGGACAGGGTTATAGAGCAGCAGTCTTTGTGACTGCTGTTTCATAACTGCTGTTTCTGGCGAGTCTGAAGACTCACCAGAAACACGGGCCACAAGCTCCGTTCGGAGCTTGATAAATGGGCCCCATCATCTGTCAACAACTGAAAAGTGAAAGAGGAGCTTTTAGAATGACAAATAGAATCCATCTGTTCTTTGTTATTTGGGTGCACCTGGTAAATGTCATCAAGGGAATTGCATTATCCCTACAATCCCTAAAAAGGTATAAAGTGGGATTTGTGATAGTCTGCTAGGAAATACTTCATCCTTTAGCTGGATAGAGGTACAAAGATATTCTAGACAACTCTGTTCTACGTACATTGTTGCAATACTTCAGCACAGATCCCTTCTAGTTACAGCAAGATTGAGTACCCTGATGCACTGAAAGGTCTAATCAGGTCTAGTTTGAGGAATAGGACAACATATTTTGGACTGAGCGACCCATATTTCTGATCTAAATCACACATAATATTTGTAGGATGAACTTGAATGCCAAAAATCTTGACTGGTCAAACCTTCTTCTATGGCAGGTTTAACTTCATCTTTAAAGGAAGAATAAAGTACAATTCATGTGTAGATCTCATACAAAACACGCTAAAAAGAATAGTCATTAAGTCAAAAGGTGGGTCAGCTATGTAATGATGTTTTTCTTATAAATGTTACTGTTTTTGTTCCTCCTGGGTGTCCAAATACTTTTTTCGCATAGTATATTTTGTAGGTTAGTGGAATGTAGTAATGTTATATTTTTATCCAGTTTGTTTTATATAAAATTGATTGTTTTATAATTATATCTTTAAAGGTAAAAATACAACATAAAGGGGGGCGGAGCTAACCGCCATTCAGGACAGTCGCATGTCTGTGAAGCTCTGCCAAGAAACACACAAAATACTGTGATATTTGCCCCTAAAACGGACTTAATTCACTTTTGCTGACTGAACTTTGTGCCCCTGCATAAAAGTGACCTCTCAGAGACTTCACAGCGGTGTTTTGGCAGCACCTCTCATTTACTTTTGGGCCTCGCAACTTGTGACGGAGATCCACCATATACAGCACCAGCTATCTCACGCCCAAGCTTTTGTCCTCCGGAGGGTCGGGGCTCCGCTCCGAGGACCAGATACTCAGGGGCACTCACTTTGGCCGACAATAACTGTACCTCAGTCCTCAGAAGCCTGAGACCTGATTGCCGCGGAACCTGCTCCGGACGTGCAGGGAGTACGCCTCGCATATCCCCCTATCAAGCAGGCCAGCTACACACCACTACTGTACCGGAGGGTCGGGGCTCCGCTCCGGTACAGCCACGTCACCCAAACTGCCGGATCGAGACCTAAGTGAGGCCCTACATGTAATTGCGCCAGTGCGCCGACGTGGCTCTTAGCCTCTCCGGGCCTACTAAAGGTAAAGACTAACACGGAAGCCTTGCGGAGCTTGTCTCTACTGTGCCGGAGGGCCGCCAGGAAGCCCACACCAAGCCCGGCTACCTTTATATCTGCCACTTCGTTTGGGAACATCACCCACAGCCCTACAAGATACGAGCGGCCGCCATTTTGCCTCATTGGCCTACAGGCCTCATAGTACCTCACAACCTCCGCATGACATCCTAGGAGGCCGCATCCTTGTGCTACCCTAGGTGAGACCCTCTACTTCTTACACATTATCCTCCCTCAGCTTCCCCCACCTCTACAACTCTCCTTCATACACTGCAGGGGATCACTGGAACTACAATCCGGTTCAATCTGTCAGGGAACTGGGATATACCCTTCCCTATATAAACTGACTTCCTAAGGTGCCCCAGGCACTAGAACTTTTCCTCAGCCCCATGGCTAGTTTATGTCCAGGCCTACATAAATATCCACCTAAACCAAGAGACATCAACTCATTTTGGCCGCTGTCAACTAACTAATCCAAGATTTATAATCTCAAAACATATGCAAGCATAAGCAGGCCGCAGATTGAAGTCAGAACTGCTCAGTTTATCATACTTCTGGGCCTAACCTTTATTTTTCTAGTGCTAACTGCTTGCACCCCTCATGTACACTGGGAACAAAAAGGGATTAATAAGAACTTTACCAGCATACCCCATATGTAAGACATTAAATCACTCTGAGGATTCTGTCTCATAGGGAGTTATTCTATCAAGAGCTATATTGGATTGGTATTTACTGTATATTCAGATAGTCTACCTATCTGACCCTACTACCATTGTTTGTTTGTTTCTCAGCAGATACTTTTAAACAGCATATCCTCAGTGAGACTTTAGCATCCATTCTGCTGCAACAACCTGTCCCACTATTGTGCAAAACTATTGCTGCTGTGCCAGCCTGTGTGTCTTTGAGCTCTTAGCTCAAAGTGGAGTGTTATTCTATTTAACTGTCTGTTTAACCACTACTTTTTCCTATAGGTCCTACCTACAGCAGTAAACCTGCTATCTGCAATTTACAGGTTAGAAATTTTACTATCTGATTTTGTTTGTCTCTGCATAAAACGTTGTGTTGCCACTGTACTGTTATTAGTTTAATAGATTTATAATCACTGACCTAGGCACACGGATACAGGGGGGGCGGGGGATAAGGTCTGTCTCTTTTGGCTCCCCTATCGCACCTCACCCGCTCCGATCCAGCCTGTCTGGATTGGTCACCTCCCATACCCCTCTCCCTTCCTTTTGGTCGTATCCCACTCCCTGAGGTGCGTGGGGGGATCCTGGGACCTTCCCCCTTCCCCCCCTCTTCATCTCCTCTTGGAGGTTACTAAACTAATTTATTCTAAATAGCTTGCTTAGACAACCTCTGTCATGTATTAAGTGTAAATAACTCCTATGGGTTATACCTGGCCCCGCTCTCTCTATCTCACCTATGTATTACAATGTTGAAACACTAATCCTTAGTGATTGTAACTCTTCCTAGTCAGTTCCTATGTGTTAGCAACTTTTCTCTCAGGTTCCACAGTGGTCAAGGTGGTCAAGGTGGTCCATCATTCAAATCAACAACTACTCCCTAAAGAAATACTAGCCATGCCTCACGCATCTAAAAGAAACCCTAGAACTCCCGCTGCACTCAAGAAAACGGTGCTCGACCATTTCTCTCAACCCCCTAAAGACTCTCTCCCTTTGCGGAAGGAAATGAGTGACCCAGAATCACAAGACGAGGACTCCCAGTCAAGCTCCCACTCAGGAGCCCACTTAAATCACTACATTACAGAGAGCACACTACAAAAGATGCTAGCAGCCCAAACCAAATCCATTACAGCTGAAATTCAGAGGAGCTCAGCTGAACTCAGGAAGGATATCGGGGAGATGGGTGACAGGATCGACACCTTAGAGAGACAACATGATGACCTAGCCACAGACAATTCCAACATCCTCGCGTATGCTGAAAACCTTGCAGAACAGATCTCCCAACTCGAATTAAAGCTGGCAGATGTAGAAGATAGGGCCAGAAGAAATAACATACGATTTAGAGGTATACCCGAGTCAGTCCTGCCGGGGAACCTTCAGGAGTTTCTCATAAACCTATTCACTGCTTTGCTTGGCCCCCTGGAGGGCGACAGCCACAACATGGAGCGAGCACACAGGGCCCTGAGGCCGAGATCAATGTCTTCTGACAAACCGAGAGATGTGGTGGTCTACTTTCATAACTTCAAATTCAAAGATCGCTTGATGCAGGCATCTTATAGCAAACCCAGCCTACCCGATGACTTCAAAGATATACAACTCCTGCCCGATCTTTCATCGCATACGCTACAACAGCGCAAATTGTATGCTCCTATCACTACACAACTTAGGAAGGCCAACATCAAATATAGATGGGGATTCCCCACTAAATTAATAGTGACAAAGGACAATCAATCTCATGTTGTCTCCTCTCCTTCGTTAGGCAGTACACTTCTAGCTAACTGGGGACTACAACCTGCGGCTGAACCTCAGACAGCTATCCAATCCAAGCTTCGTGTCTCAGCCCCAATTTGATCTGTTAAAGAGCAGAGACCCAAACACCAAAAACCTAATCCACCTGACCACATCCTGAGGCCTCAAGCCTCACCTACCTGATACCCCACTGGACTCAGGCTCATATGCTAATCAGTTTTTGCTAACACTTATTATCTGTGTGCAAATGTTTGTGTTAACTTGTTCAGAACAATGCAGGTTGGCTGGCCTCTGGTTAGACCGCCAGATTTGAAATTGACCAGCGCCCACATGGAAAACTTCCATGCATGTTGTGGCGGTCCGGGCAGGTGGCTAGCCTCCCTGCATTCTCTTAGAGAGCGGGGCTATACGTTCAATAGCCCATTCTGTTGATTTGGTTTAGCTCCCCCCCCAGACTTTGGAACCCACGCTTGGGTCCCACTTAGGTGGACTACTTCCACCAGTTCCCTCTCTTTTACCCTCCCTTTCATATTCCTTATCTCCTCTACCGATTCCCCCACCTACCCTATCCTTACGAGTTTACAGTGCACAAATGACACCCCTTAGGTTTCTGACACTGAATGTTAGGGGTCTAAACACTTTTGGTAAACGCAGTTTGCTTGTTAGAACACTAAAATTTCATAAGGCGGATGTCGCCTTTCTTCAGGAAACACACCTTTTAGGAAATGTCTCCCCTGGCCCGTCATTCCGGGATTATCCCGTAGTAAAGACAGCCTCTTACTCTAAAAAAGCCAGAGGTGTCGCTATCCTCATTAACAAAAGAGTGGCCTTTGAACCGATTTATGAATTCAGAGATCCACAAGCAAGATTCCTTATCCTGATATGCAACCTTGACCATGTCACCTACACCTTAGTATCTGTATATTTACCTAATACCCTCCAACCCAGATATCTGAAGAAAATCTTACATAAAGTTGACCTAGTGAGACAGGGCAGAGTGATAGTGGCGGGAGACCTGAATATGGTGTGGGATGGCGGCCTTGACAGACAAACAAAACCTTCTAAAAAAAGTCCCTCTTGCCCAGAGACTGTTAGTCGCAGATTCCGAGAGCTTATGTCACAATTTAATTTTTTTGATGTTTGGAGATCTCTGCATCCTCTGGACAGAGATTATACTCACTATTCTATACCCCACTCCACACATTCTAGATTAGACTACATGTTTTGTCACCCAGACTCCTTAGACATTATTCTTCGCACAATGATTTGTGCGTGCCCGTGGTCAGACCATGATATGGTTTTAATGGACATAGAGTCACAGAACACCATTAGGCCCAGACCCAACTGGAGACTGCCTCACACTCTTCTCTCCGACATCCCCCTTAGAGAGGAGCTTAGGAAAGAGATAAACTTCACCCTACGAACTAACGACACGCCCGGAATCCGGGCGGATACTCTGTGGGGAGCCTTTAAGGCTACCACTAGAGGCTTCTTTATACAAAAACAAGCCCATCTGAGGAAACAGGCAGGCCTTACTATGTCTCAAGCCCATCGTAAACTTCGGGATCTGGAATCCCAAAGTCACACAGCAGATAACATACAAATCATGGAGGAGATCAGAAATGTCAGGAGACATATATGCAAGCTAGAATACACCAAAACCCAAAATAATTTGCTCAAACTGAAGCAACTTTTCTACACTAAAGGTAATAAAGCTGACACAATCTTAGCGAATAAACTTAGACACCGCACTAGCAACTCTCGCATTCATGAAATTAAACAAGACGCTCAATCCTACAAACTTCCGTCACAGATAGGACAGCAGTTTAACAAGTATTACTCAACACTATATAACATCCAAAAGGATACCTCATTCCACCCAGCCCCATCAGAGGCTATAGGCCCTTTCCTGCGCTCCCTAGGATTACCCACACTAGATGAAGCTTCCGCCGATAGTTTAGATGGCCAGGTCACGTCCCAAGAGATTAAATTTGTTATTAAAAATCTGAAATCCCTGAAAGCCCCTGGACCAGACGGCTTTACCACAATATTTTATAAAACATACCTACGGGAGATTGCCCCCGTCCTGACCAGATTCTTCAACCTGGCTAGAGACGAAGGACAATTTAAAAAAGAGTTCCTAGAGGCCTCCATCACCACAATTCTCAAGCCCAACAAGGACCCAACACTCTGCACTAGCTATAGGCCCATATCTCTGATTAATACTGATGTTAAAATTTATGCAAAAATCTTCGCGAATAGACTCGCGAGACTCCTCCCCTCACTTATTAACCCTGACCAGGTTGGCTTCATCCCTGGAAGAGAAGGTCCCGACAATACAAGAAGGCTCCTTAATATTCTTCTAGAAGCCAAAAGACTCAACAAACCAATTGCAGTGTTTTCTCTCGATGCTGAGAAAGCATTCGACCGGGTCAGATGGGACTTCCTATGGGAAGTTCTAAAGATCTTTCGCTTCCCGACCTCCATCATTCAAGCAATACAAGCCTTGTATTCGGCCCCTACGGCCTCAGTTAAGGGCCTAGGATTCCATTCCCCCCCCTTCCCTATTTCAAATGGCACCCGACAGGGTTGCCCCCTATCGCCCATCCTGTTTGCGCTGGCCATTGAACCACTCGCTGCTGCCGTTAGAGCTGATAAAGAGATATCTGGAGTTATCTTGCATGGAACGGTCCACAAAGTGGCTCTGTTCGCAGATGACACCACCATACTCTCCGCAAACCCCCTCAGTGAGATTCCTAAACTTTTATCTACACTAGAAACATTCAGTAGCCTGTCCTTTTATAAGCTAAATCAATCCAAAACCGAACTTTACACTCAGGGTTTCCCGGAATCTGTCACTAATTCGCTACGAGACACATACAAATTTGTTATCAACAACACGCATGTCTCCCACTTAGGAGTTAAACTCTCCAACTCCATCCCCAACCTCATCTTAAATAACTATAAGCCCCTTTTGACAGAATTACACACCTTGTCCAATAAGTGGAATTTCCGTTCCATATCTTGGCTAGGCCGGATAACAGCCCTTAAGATGAGCTTTCTTCCAAAATTAACATACATCATGCGCTGCCTCCCTATTAGAGTACCTAGAGCCCTACTCACTCAGTTTCAGGGCGCCTGTACCAAGTATATATGGCAAAACAAACCTCCACGGGTGGCCCACAGACTCCTGCAATTCCCTAGAATGCATGGTGGAGTGGCCTCCCCGTCCATACTCAGATACTATGAGGCCGCCATGCTCACACATATTACCCAATGGGGTATAAAAGATTCTGATAGCAAATGGAGGTCAATTGAACAGGCCTCCCTACCCTTCGACCTCACCCTGAGGGACCTGATCTGGACCCCTCCACATTGTCGAAAAACCTTAGGCATTGAAAATCAGGTGGTTCGAGAATGCCTAGCCTCCTGGGAACTTCTGAGACATTATTCCCAGGTGGCCCCCCACCCTTCCCCTATCACCTCATTAACTGGCCTATTATCTGGCCTCCCAGACTCCCATCCCTCAACGTGGCTGAGACTTGGTGTTACGAAGGTGGCTGACCTATGGTCCTCATCTTCCCGAGATTCGTTTATATCCTTTGCTCACATTGGTGATTCAGCACCCCCCCCGTGCTATATGCGCTTCGAATATACAAGAGTCCTCAGCTTTCTGACTAGCTGGGGCTTTAAATCATCCCTCTCCAGACCACTAACCATCTGGGAAGCCAGATGGCAACAGGGATTGAGACTGGGTAAGCCACTATATTTCCACTATTCCATTATGGAGGGCGCATCCCCCGCAGATAAAGCCACTCATGTCACTAAATGGGAACAAAAACTCGAGTTCTGTGCTCCTGCCAAAGAGTGGCACCGTACGTTACTCCTCACAAACAAAACTCTCCACTGTGTCACTATGCATGAGAACTATATCAAACTCCTCACACAGTGGTACTTTGTACCTGCTAGACTAGCCACGATTTTCCCTGGTACGTCTCCTGCCTGTTGGAGAGATTGCGGCAGAGTAGGGGACATGACACACATTTGGTGGACTTGCTCCAAACTGAAGCCCATTTGGAATAAGTGTTTCTCAACTCTTAGGACTATGGGCATCTCCCTTCCCAATACGCCAGAAGTCGCCTTACTACACATAGGTACCTGTAAACTCTCTAGACACTATGCTTCCTTGAGCATATATTTATTTTCAGCTATCAAAATCAACATAGCTAAAGCTTGGAAAAGAACTAGCCCTCCATCCTGGTCTGACATCACCCAAACCATGGCCTACATCTACACCATGGAAAAACCTATCTATTACTCCAAGGGTAAAGTTGACCTTTTTGAACTGATTTGGGCAGAATGGAAAGATAGATTTGACACGACTTGGCTCCCTAGCTTGAAGACTTAGCCTATTATACCCTCACTTAATAATGTCGGTACAACATCCCACACCTGTCTAGGTTTATTTGGTGACCATGACAGGTCAGGTTCCTCGGCCTTAGACCCTATTCTTCCCACTCCCCCTCCCCTCTCCCATGGATGAATCCCCCCCCCTCCACCCCCTCTCTCCTCTTTTAAGGATGATCCCCTCCCCCCCCCCCCTTTTTCTCTCTCTCTCTCTTCTTCTTTCCTTTTCCCATTCTCCCTTTCTTCAACTACTTCTGACATAAGTGAACAATTTTGTCATACCCTTATTTTAGATACTGAGGTTACAGATGTTCAGTTGATCTATTAATGTACATACTGTGTTCTTTTATGTATCCATTTCTTTTGTCATTATTACTGAAATAGTACGCTTTGGTCGTACTCATGTTGTACTTCTTTATCTCATATGAAAAACCTAATAAAAATTACTTTAAAAAAAAAAAAAATACAACATAAAGCGTTAATTAAGAAAAAAAAAATTACCTCTCCACTAAATGTTGCACAGGACACAACTGTAACCCTTCGGTTCCTGCATGGTATCTATGCAGGTGTATCAGATGCTCACGGTCCATGATACAGTTTCTCATGTAATCCAGCTCACAAACACATTTCTCAGATGACATCATTTCTTGTATTTCCTGGACCTGTTTGCAGCAGATAGTCTCAGCTTCGGTTGAGATGGTCTCACAGTTGTCACAGCAGCACCAAGCTTTGCTTCCAGCTCTAACAGTGTATGGAGAACCCTCTTCAGAGATTGATACTAATGAACTTTCATCATGAGAAGGATCAGTGATAGGGTCCCATATACTGCATTCTGCAGGATGAGTAGGGAGCTGCTGTGCATGTTGATCATTATCAACCAGTGTTCCCTATTTTGAAAAAAATATAGTGAATTTTCATAAATGACATGTAAAAATAATATAAAAAAGTTACTCATTGTGTAAATCTATTTTCTTTCATCCTCTTTAATAATTAATTAAAAAAATATTGTGAACAAACATATATATATATATATGGTTTAAAAGAGAGCTATGAAAATGTGCGCTGTGTATATATATATGTTTCTAAACTGGGAGTTTGGCTTTATAGCCATTTGAAGATTTTATATGTCCTGATGAAGGCTCGGATAGGAGCCGAAACGTCGACTATTATTTGTTGATGTACGAATAAAGTCATTGTATTTGAATTTACAAATCCTGAGAGTGCCCTTCTTAATACAGATCTACATAGCTACACTTTGAGGATTGCACCCAGGTCTACTACACACCACCTTGGTTGGATTGCTGGGCCACAGGCTAATTGTTATATATATATATATATATATATATAGTGAAAACAAGGGAAAAAATACACAGCGCTAACAAATCCTAACACCCAATGATACACATATATATCACAGGAGCATAGTATCAAATTGTCACAAGAGTATGGCATAAAATTGTGTCTGATAAAGCAGAATACGACTTAACTACATCAAGGGGTGAGTACAGCAAAAACCAATTTCTTTTATGTAATTGGCAAGAGTCAATGAGCTAGTGACGTATGGGATATAAAATCTTACCAGGAGGGGCAAAGTTTCCCAAACCTCTAAATGCCTATAAATACACCCCTCACCACACCCACAATTCAGTTTTACAAACCATCGGCTAGATTACGAGTTTTGTTGGTAAAGCTGTGCGGTTCTAACGTGCAGTTTATGCTCACCGCTCACCTACAAACAACGCTGGTATTACAGGTTTTTACAAACCCGGGCGTTAGCCGCAGAAGAGTGACCGGAGAGCAAAATTTAGCTCCACATCTCACTGTAATACCAGCGCTGCTTACGGTAGCGGTGAGCTGGCTAAACGTGCTCGTGCACGATTTCCCCTTAGGAATCAATGGGGGAGAGCCGGCTGAAAAAAAACCTAACACCTGCAAAAAAGCAGCGTTCAGCTCCTAACGCAGCCCCATTGATTCCTATGGGGAAAATACATTTATGTCTACACCTAACACAATAACATGAACCCCGAGTCTAAACACCCCCAATATTACACTTATTAACGACACCTGCATTATATTATTAACCCCTAATCTGCCGCTCCGGACACCGCCGCCACCTACATTATATGTATGAACCCCTAATCTGCTGCCCCTAACATCGCCGACACCTACATTATATTTATTAACCCCCTACTCTGCCGCCCCCAATGTCGCCGCAACCTACCTACACTTATTAACCCCTAATCTGCGACTCCCAACGTCGCCGGCACTATAATAAAGTTATAAACCCCTAAACCTAAGTCTAACCCTAACCCTAACACCCCCTAACTTAAATATAATTTAAATAAATATAAATAAAATTACTACAATTAAATAAATTATTCTTATTTAAAACGAAATAATTACCTATAAAATAAACCCTAAGCTAGCTACAATATAACTAATAGTTACATTATAGCTACTAACTAGGTACAATAGTTATTAAATAGTTATTAACTATTTAATAGCTACCTAGTTAAAATAAAGACAAATTTACCTGTAAAAACCCCCCCACCACCTACACAACCAACCCTACTCTAAAACCCACCCAATCCCCCCTTAATAAAACCTAACACTAACCCCTTGAAGATCACCCTACCTTGAGAAGTCTTCACCCAACTGGGCCGAAGTCCTCAACGAAGCCAGGCGAAGTGGTCCTCCAGACGGGCAGAAGTCTTCCTCGAAGCCGGGCAGAAGAGGTCCTCCAAACGGGCAGAAGTCTTCATCCAGACGGCATCTTCTATCTTCATCCATCCGGCACGGAGCGGGTCCATCTTCAAGCCATCCGACGCGGAGCATCCATCTCGGCCGACGACTAACGACAAATGAAGGTTCCTTTAAATGACGTCATCCAAGAATTCTATCAGTCAATCGGAATTAAGGTAGGAAAAATCCTATTGGCTGATGATTCTCTGTAATTTAGTGTTGTTTTTTTTACTTTAGTTTATTTTATTTAATTGTAATTCATTTAATTTAATTTAGGTAATTAATTTAATTATAGTGTAGTGTTAGGTGTTATTGTAACTTAGAAATGTAGATAGTGGTTAAAGAGATAACCACTGGAAAGAGTACACTTATAGCACTCAAGAGCTATATAAATATAATAGGTTATACTTGGAATTTGGATAAGACTGATTATTTAGTTCAGGAGTATCACAGATCTCCAAATATTCAATTACCTAACTAAAATTAAAACTTAACGTTTATTAATCAAACTGTGCTTAAAATTTGCGGAAAAGAACGTGTGATTTAAAAAGACAAACTAAAATTGGTGTATTAATCTCAAATAGATCAAGTAACAGGCTAGTAGGATCGATTGGGGGGTCTTTTTTGGGATCGCACCTGTATAGAGGCGGTGAACTAGGTTATAATATAAATTGTATTTTATATAGGTTTTATATACCTAAGGTCAGTAATGTTCAACTGTAGGTGTGTTGATAACCAGTTATGCCAGATGGATTGGCAAAATTGGGTTACTGTATACACTAAGGATAATTGGGAATGTCTATGCCCTTCTGTTATTGCCCGGTATTGGCTGTTCTGAAAGAGTGTTACTCAAACCCTTTGTTAGTGTAATATAATCAAAGTGGAGTTGTCTAAGTCCTGACTGGATTATCCAGTTAGTTGGCTGACTCTATCACATTTATACCTTGCAGTTTTGAGCTATAAATAATTTAAAGTATATAAATAGTGAATAGATTTGTGCAAAGATTGTATCCTTTATTGAATTGGTACTGCATCAAAGGAAAATCATAGCTTAAGTTGTATAGGATTGAGTTTTACACAGCATCTGAGTTTATAGACTTGTCAGTAAATTTGGGTACCTTTAAATAAATGTTATTATACAAGACTCAGATTATGTTTATTAGTATGTATTTTCCTGGGCTTAAAGCATCTTTCCCAGTGTTTAGATTCAAGGTAATGTTGGTAATATATGGAATTGTATGTTGAAGGGTTAAGTTGGTAATGTTTGTAATTGTTTGTATAATCTTAATACATAGTAGCAAACACCCTTCCTTTATATCGTGGTATATGTATTTCCACACTGCTTTGATTAAATTCTAGCACACTGATTATTAATGTAACCATTCATTCGGATACAATATTATAATTTTATATGCGTTTGTGCAGTAAGGGATTAGGTTATATACCATTGCTCATTAATTCATCACAGATTGGTATAAATTGCTCATCTTTCACACACACACACACAGTAACTGGACTTATCCAATATTTAGTGCCATAAACTCCGGAATGTTTTGCGATGGCGTTTGTGCATATGTTAACCATAAGTAACGCAACCTCTAAGTTCAAAGCTGAGTAGTGCTTGTGATTATTAGTTTACTTTAATACATTGTAGCAAGCATCCTTTGTTAGTAACACAGTACTGGTTTTGCAACACCGTTTTGTCTGAATTCAGGCACACCAATTATTTATGTGACCTCTCATTTAGTTACAATATTAAAGTGTTATATGTGCTAAAGAAGTAAACACTTTGATTATGTGTCGTTGCTCATTTATCTGCAGCAGGTTGATAGGAATTCCTAATCTCGCGCATACACACAGTAGCTAGAGTTCTCCTATATTTTATAACGTAAATTCCAGTGTTTTACAAGGGTGTTTGTGCACTTTAAGATCTCGGTAACACGATCTTTCAGTATGTAAGTAATGGTTAATTGACCAACAAGAGAGTACATAAATCTGGTTATCCTTATATTGGTATAGCCTCAGGTGATCCCCTCAATATATAATAATAGTATTAACCAGCCACTGAAGTGGAATATAAGGTAATACCCGGTGTCTTATAAAAGTGGTTTGGCGCTTAAATTATCAAGCTAACTAACCGCTAAGGCAATATAGCTTGCAAGCGGTAGCTAGATCCATCCATGCACCTGTTTAAATTGTGCTTGTGTCAGAGAGTAACGAGATGAGAAATTCCACCTTAGCTCTGTCAGAGGGAAATGCCTGAGGTAACATCTCAAAGTAAATGCCCACCTGGTTCAAAAACTGTCTGGGCTAAACCCTTGTGGGAGACTAATAAACCTGTGATTTCAAATTACCCTGAATTTGTGGCCTCCTTTCAAAGGGTATTTTATTTTCCGACTCGCTCCTCCTCTGCTGCTAAACAACTCATGTCCATTCAGCAAGGTACAAGATCTGTTGCTCAGTATGCCATTGAGTTCTGTACGCTTGCTGCAGAGGTAGGTTGGGTAGGTTGGAACAATGAATCCCTTGTTGCCTCATTCTTTCATGGGCTCTCTGATGCAATTAAAGACAAAGTTGCTGCCAGAGATTTACCAGAGGATCTCAAGGCATTGGTGTCTTTTTTGATTCTAATTGACTTCAGACTCAAAGAGAGGCCCTCTTTCAAGGAGCGCTTGTGGAAGCCTCGTGTTCTGTTGTCTCCTATGTGTTCGTTCCCACCCATGCCTCCCTCTCCTCCCATGCCTCCTGGTCCCGAGTCACCAGGTACTGCTGAGCCGATGCAGTTGGGATTCACATGTCTCTCCACGGTGGAGAGGGCCTTTACGAGGAGGGAGGGGCTCTGCCTCTATTGTGGGTTACAGGGCCACCTTTTATAGTCTTGTCCTACACGGCCGGGAAACGCTCGCACCTAAGGTCCTGTCAGGGGCAGACCTTGGGTGGTTTATCCTCGCCCCCAGAACTGCTAAAGGAGAAACCTTTAGTCACAGTTGTCCTTTCCTGGGTTGACTCCTCCATAGTCACCCAGGCTCTTGTTGACTCCAGTGCTGCGGGCTATTTCATTGACAGTGCTTTTGTATCAAAGCACTCCATTCCTGTTTTGCCTCAGTCTGTTCCGCTTGCTTTTGAGGCCATTGATGACAGGCCCCTTCAGCCTGCACTCGTTACTAACGAAACCGCTCCATTATCCATGGCTGTTGGGGCTCTATATTTTGAAACCCTCCAGTTCCAGGTGATAAACTCTCCGCAATTTCCAGTTATTCTGGGTTATAAAGCACAATCCCAGTCTCGACTGGCTCAGGTCCGAAATTTTGTCATGGTCTCCGCAATTTATTTCCACTTGTCTTCAGAAACCAGTTAAAGTCTTGTGCACTTCTTCGGTATTTGAATTGCCAGAGGAGTACCGAGAGTTCCTAGATGTTTTTGACAAGGTGCGTGCCAAAACGTTGCCTCCTCACCGGTCTTACGATTGTGCCATTGACTTGCAACCCGGAGCCATTCCTCCTCGAGGCCGGGTTTTCCCTCTGTCTGTTGCAGAGAATTGTGCTATGGAGGAGTATGCTGCCGATGCTCTGTTGCGGGGGATCATCCACAAATCCTGCTCTCCTGCAGGGGCTGACTTCTTCTTTGTGAAGAAAAAGGGTGGCGAGTTAAGACCATGCATCGATTATAGGGGTCTTAATCATCTTACCATTAAGAATGCTTACCCTATTCCTCTCATTACGGAACTCTTTGACCACCTTAAGGGAGCTATCGTCTTTTCTAAACTTGATTTGAGAGAAGCGTACAATCTCGTTAGGATCAAGGAGGGCCACAAATGGAAAACAGCATTTAACACCTGGAGCGGGCATTATGAAAATCATGTAATGCCCTTTGGCCTATGTAATGCTCCTGCTTTTTTCCAGGAATTTAGTAATCATGTCCTATGAGATATGTTACAACAGTGTGTTGTGGTGTACTTAGACGACATCCGCATACACTCACCCACACTTGAGGCTCATCGTTCTGATGTTACACGGCTTCTTCAGAGACTATGTGAGAATGGCCTGTTTTGTAAAATCGAGAAATGTGAGTTCCATCAGACTTAAGTAACCTTCCTAGGTTATGTTATCTCCGTTGCAGGGTTCTCCATGGATCCTGACAAGTTGTCTGCAGTTCTGCAGTGGCCACGCCCAGTTGGTCTTCGTTCTATTCAACGTTTTTTGCGCTTCGCCAATTACTATAGAAAGTTTATTAAAAACTTTTCTTCCTTGGTCAAACCTATAACAGACATGACCCGTAAAGAGAATGATCCACTCCATTGGTCACCTACTGCCATTAAGGCCTTTGATAGTCTTTAGACTGCCTTTGCTGCCGCTCCAGTTCTGGCTCATCCTAACCCTGTCCTGCCTTTTGTTCTTGAGGTCGATGCATCTGAAACTGGAGTAGGTGCCCTCTTGTCTCAACGTCCTAGGCCTGACGGTTCCTTGCATCCGTGTGGTTTCTTCTCTAAGAAATTGTCTCCAGAGAAGTGCAATTATGAAATTGGCGACAAGGAATTACTGGCCATAATTTTGGCACTCAAGGAATGGAGGCATCTTCTCAAGGATACTAGCGTACCAGTGCTCATTCTTACTGACCACAAGAATTTAACTTATCTATCCGAAGCAAAACGTTTGTCGCCCTAACAGGCCAGATGGGCGCTATTTTTGTCTTGGTTTAATTATGTGGTTTCCTACCTGCCTGGTAGTAAGAATGTTAGGGCTTATGCCCTCTCTCGACAATTTTCGCCTCTGTCCAAGGAGGAGTCTGTACCTACTCCAGTTATAAGTCCTGACCATATTTTGGCTACCATAAGTACTAATTTGACTTCTCCCTTGGGGGAGGAGATCCTGGCTGCACAAACCAATGTACCTCCTGAGAAACCTAGTGGCAAGTGCTTTGTTCCTGAGAATCTATCTTCGAATTAAACTTTTGCACACTTACCACTATCCTAAAGCCACAGGTCACCCGGGCAAGAACCAAATGATATCGTCTGTCACTCGACAACTCTGGTGGCCAGGTCTTCATTCTGATGTTGCTGCATATGTTGCCTCCTGCTCAGTTTGTGCACAGAATAAGACTCCTCAATGTCTTCCTGTGGGTCTTCTTCAACCTATTGCTAATGGTGAGCGTCCTTGGACACATCTTTCCAGAGACTTCATTGTCGAGCTCCCTGTTTCCAGTGGCAATACTGTTATCCTTATGGTGGTTGACCGTTTATCTAAAATGTCACATTGCATTCCCTTGATCACATTGCCTACCGCTCAGGAGCTTGCTTCAATTTTTGCCTGGGAGGTCTTCCGTTTACATGGGTTACCCAAGGAGATAGTGTTGGACTGGGGTAGCCAGTTTGTCTCCAGATTTTGGAATTCCTTTTGTGCTCAAATGGGGATCCAGCTTTCCTTCTCCTCGGCATATCACCCTCAATCCAATGGGGCTGTGGAATGGTCTAATCAAGCTCTGGAACAGTTCCTCCGTTGCTATGTCTCAGATCACCACAATAATTGGTCTGAACTGTTACCTTGGGCAGAGTTTGCTTGTAATAGTGCTATTAATGCTTCCTCCCAGTTATCCCCGTTCATGGCGAATTATGGGTTTCAACCATCCTTGTTGCCCGATTCATTCATGTCTCAAGGTATTCCGGCTTTGGAGGAGCATCTTCGGCAACTCCGTTTCACGTGGGTGCAGATTTAGGATTGCCTTCATCGTTCTATGCAGCGCCAAAAGTTCCAGGCTGATCGTAGGCGTCTGCCTGCGCCTTCCTGCCAGGTTGGTGAGAGAGTTTGGCTGTCCTCCCACAACTTGTACCTTTCCTTCCAATTAACTGGCTCCCCGTTATGTTGGTCCTTTCCGAATACTCTGATGGGTCAATCCTGTGGCTTACGCGCTTGACCTTCCTCCTGCAATGCGCATCTCCAATATTTTTATATCTCCCTCTTGAAACCATTGGTTTGTAATCAGTTTACCACTGTGTTGCCTCATCCCCGTCCTATCTCTGTTGACAACCATGAAGAATATGAGGTCAGCAGCATTATTGACTCTCGTATGTCCAGGGGCCGCGTACAGTATTTGGTTTACTGGAGGGGCTATGGTCCAGAGGAGCGTTCATGGGTTCCCTCCTCTGATGTTCATTCTCTTGCACTCCTCTGTACCTTCCATGCCCGTTTCCTAATAAGCCTTTTGTCCTCCCGCAGGGGAGGGTTCGTTGAGCAGAGGGTACTGTCAGGGTTTTGTCCCTGCTTTGTTTGCCATGTGCTGCTGGCAGCCATTTTACTCACCTCTCTTCCTGAGTCTGGTGCAGAGTGTGTGATGCTGCTCATTTCCTGCATGCCCTCTTATGGTCAGACCGGTGTACATCATCTGTGTGAGACAGGTTGCAGTCTCAGAATTGTGATGTCATCACTTATTATTTAAATGGCCTCTGTTCAGTATGCTTTGCCCTTGCATTGTCTCAGACCTGTTTGTGAGTTCCAGTTCCTGTGTATTACCTGGCTGTCTGACGTCCCTCCTGGTTCCTGATCCCTGGCTTGTTCCTGACTCTGCTGTTCTCCTTGTTCCTGATTCCGGGTCATCCGACTACTCGCTTTGGTTCCTGACTCGGCTCGTCTGACTATTCGCTTTGGCTCCTGACTCGGCTCGTCTGACTACCAGCTCTGGCTTTGACTCCTGGCTTGTTATTTGACTTGTGGACTTTTTATTTATTATTTTTTATTATTAATAAAGGTCTGATTATTTTTGCACTTCTCATCTCAGTTTTATTCCTGGCACCCTGACAGTTATATATATGAATAATACATAGGAAAAACATACTAAACAGAAAACAAAATAAAAGGACATAAATGAGTTAAGAACCAAATCTGAGCAGACAGTTGTTCTTAAAGTGAATATTTAAACATGACACTTCTTATCTCTACTGGTCTTATCTTGGGGTAATACCCACTTTTTCCCTCTCTTTTTTTTTAATTTTTTTTTTTTTTATTAATTATATATGTACACGTGTGAGAGAGGGGGGAAATTGTATCTTATTGCTTGTCTTAAAATGTGTGTTTGGATAGATGTTGATGGCCAGCTATTTGCAACATAAACTTTTTCCTTGTGGTCAAGGTCTTCCCCTTCAGCAGTGATATATTGTTATCCCTTATCCTGCAGCCCAGACCACAAGCCGCAAAAAGAGGTTTGCAGATATAGGAGCGGTGCCTTATCGTGCCGTTGCAGTGTATATCCTATTACCGCTACAGATAAGCTATCACTAAAAGAAGATTGCTATGGTCAATGCATAAGCTGTATAACATTAGGGATCAACGTATAAACTAAATAAACTGTGTGTCAAACACACATCAAAACAGGTTAACACCTCAACTTCATATGGTTACCGGAATTTCCATCACAAGGATTTGGCGGCCCCAGTGATAAATTAAGTCAATGTCAGCTCCCTGCAATAGCCTGATCGTAAAGTCCAGAGTCTGGAGTAGCCAGTGTTACTTTTTGGGGTTGTCTGTCAAACAAAGTCTGTCTGGGCAAGAGTCTTGCTAGTTTGTCTTCACAATGTGCTTCCAAAGGGAGTATAAGCTGTGTGAGGCCGTACAGACCGTCCGGGTCCACCTGCCTTCCTCTGTGGTCTTTCTGTTCCCCAGCCACCTGGGTAATATACGACAAAAGGACCGACGGCTCAGCCCTCTTAGTTGTTTGGGGAGCCCCCCACTGCCCCCCTTGATGTCCGTTCAACGGCAGTCTCTGTCCTGTAGGAGAGGACCGAAATGGACTCTTAATGCAATCCAGTTGAAATGGTATTGCGGTGGCCACATGGTGGTCTCTTGTATGTGGGAGCTTATCCTTAGGCCCAACATCGTTGTCAGGTGAGTCGATGTGTTTTCCGACATTAGTTCCCTAGTGAGGGATGGTTCTTCTGCCCAGAAGATACTGTGGTTATTCAGAGAAGGCTCCCGTTGTGGGCACATTGCATCTGCTGTGTGTGCAGTCTTCACTGCGCCATTTTGACTAGCAGGTATCGGACCTTCCTCAGTAACTTTTATTTGTATGTAAGTGGCACACAATTTGCTCATAAGGTTATCAAATGGGGCTCTCTCTATTATCGATTTCATGAGCCTCTTGAAGTTTGCAAAGCGTAGGTTATACTGTGTCAGTGCCTCCATACCTTCCATTGTCTCCGCTTTCTTTCAGGGCTGTTTGGGTCCTTGCTGTATAGGTATCTGCACCATTAAGCGGGAAACTCTTAATGGTTTGCTTGGTGCAGAGCTAGAATGATAGTGCCAGTCCACACTTGGTGTTATGCCCAGTTAAGGTTGAATCAGTGTTAGGATGTGAAGAGATTCAGTAAGCCGGGATCCCTGGCAGCACTGATGACCCAGCTCTTCCCAGGGAGGAGGTGAATGCCTAGCATTAGGCTGCCACCTTAGGTCTTTATGTTCCAATCTGTAGTCCCAGCATCATACATACAGTGAGAAGAATAAATATAGGGTCACAAGTGACAGTGCTGCAATGCCTTTGGATTATATGCTTTTAATCTTGCTGTTATATGTCAATAATAATAAGATTATCAAAACCTCTGCTCAGAGCTCTCAGAGTGCTGTTCAGAATGCTGCTTGGACATGCCCCCATCCTCATATTTTATTTTATTCAGACCACTTGTGCTTTCTGAAATTTTCTTTTTAAGCTTTACCAATTTGTCGCTTTTCCATTTGGTTTAGTCACAGCTTTATGAATCTTTTAAAAGGTTCTTGGTGCCCTTCTTCTGTCTTCAGACATTAGGGTATTGTCTTCCCTATGTGGATAGAATTTTGGTAATAGCTTAAAGCTGGACAGATAGCTCAGCATGCTAATACACTGTGGCTGAGCTCTATAGCAACCTGAGGGTTGCAGGTTCGATTTCCGGTGAGGCCATTCAGCCTTTCATCCTTCTAAGGTCGATTATATAAGCAGCGTCTTCAGTCCCTTACTGGTGATTAGATGTGCTTTACAAGTACCCAATACATGCATATGAAAGAAAAGTATTCAAATATATGGACTTTTCTTTTGTGGTATACCTCATGATTCAACTACGTTTTGTTTCTACAAGATATGGTTAGAGGATTTAATTTACCTAAGAGTTTTGTGATTCCTCAGACAAGGGTCACTTCTTTTTGGGTTTTTAGATGGATTCTATGTTCATGTCTTTGTCTTTATCGGACAAAAGTCAATTGTAATTGGTGTTAGCCTGTCTAACCTACAGTCTAGAACATTTCTTTCAGTGGCTATGTGCATGGAAGTTTTAGGTCTCATAACTGCAGCATTGGGCGTGGTTCCCTTTGCTCGTTTTTCATCTGAGATCTCTTTTTGCTTTGCATACTGAATCAATGATACAGGGATTGTTTTTAGATATCACAGTTGATATTTTTAAATCCTAACACTCATATCTCTCTGTTTTGGAGATTAGTCTATCATCATTTTATTCAGGGGGCCTCTTTTTGTTCTTCCTTTCTGGGCTGTATTCTTAATGGACAGCACAAGGGGTTTGGAAACTTCAAGAGGCGAGGTTTCCAATCGATATTTTAGAACTCTGTGCTATTTTTTCAGAGCTCTTTCAGGTTTAGCCTTTTTTAGGAGAGAACTTTTTCATTTTTTTCTGACAGAACATATCACAACTGTGGCATATGTCAATCAACAATATGGACTCATAGTTCCTTAGCAATTAAGAAGTATCTTGAATATGTTCTTAGATGGAATTCATCTCCTGTCTATTTTTTATGATTTTAGACATTTGGGAGGTGGATTATATCAGCCGTCAGTCTTTACATCCGGGAGTGTGGTGTCTCTATACAGATGTGTTTTCTCAATTTCCCAGGTTCCTTTTCAGGTCCAGGGATCCTCGGGTGGAGATGGTGGATGCATTAGCAGTGTCTTAGTTTTGCAACCTGACTACATCCTTCTGCTTCTGTTTTTTTCTTCCAAAGGTGATTTCCAAGATCATTTTGGAACAGTGTCATGTGTTTTTGATAGCATCAACATGGTCTCGCAGGTTTGGTATATGGACTTTGTTCAGATGTCCAAGTTGCCATCCTTGGCCGCTTTCTCTTTGAAAACTGCCAACACTCATACACCAATCTCTAACAAGCACTCGCAATGGTTCCTATGGTATGATATGTTACTGATTTATCTGTTATCTCCAAACAGGTGTACTTGTCACATACTATGTATGAAGGTAATCCAATAAGGTGCAGTTCAGTCAAAGACTTGTATAATCAATTTCATAACGATTCTTGGTTGAAAACAGCACCCACTAACATAGTTAAGTAACAAATAAAATGTCCGTTCTTTTAGTGTGTATCTAGAGGTTTGTAGGATCCCAATTGCAATAATGGCCAACAATATAGCCACAAAATATTAAACCCACACCGGTAAAAAAATGTGTGTATTGAAGTATAAATGTCTGTGACAATATATTTCACCGGTCCTACTCACCACAGGGAGGGTAAATATCTGTGTCGATTGTTATCCGATCCTGTCTGTGTCGATCCCGTCTCTCTTTCAACACACGCTGGACTCACCTGCTAGTCAGCTCGATAATTGCCTACTATGTAGGCTGCTGCTGATCAGAAAAAAACAGTTTGTAGATTGCATTTGCTTCAATTCAGCTTTTCCCTTGCGCTGATAATAAACAAAAAGGTTCCAAGAAGAGTTAAGAAGCAATGCAGGCAGCACAACTCGGTGAAGGTAAAATGTAAAACTTTTATTCCATCATCTAAAAAATATTTACAAGCACATTTTCAAGTGATTACCCATGCACACAGGGGGAAAGACTGCCTTCCGACGCGTTTCCTGCTCAAACTGAGCACTTCATCAGGGATGGCAGGTGTCTCCCTAACACACTATTTATTGGAGTTGAACTTATTAACCCTTGCTGTGTCGAACACCATGTTCAACCATATCTCTTCAACAAATGTTATTACTGAACAAGGGCAAGACGCATTCAACTCCAATACATATTACAAATTCTAACACAAATGATACCTAGGTTGCTTAAATATTAACACTACATACAATTTATTTCCTTATGGGGAAGAAAAAAAGGTAAAGAATTAAACAGTTAAATACAGAAAACATTATCTTATATACTATTACAATTCTCTAGTAGTCAGAGAGGACATTTAAGATGAAATAAATCATGCTAGATGTTTTAACTGTATCATGCAGATTAATAGAATCTGATTAAGCTATGTTAGATGGATCAAGATTTGACCATATATATAAAAACCTATTTCGTTATGCACACAAATTATACATGAAAAAGAAATATACAAATAAATTCTTTAAAGGTTTGCATACAAATTGTAAACTACCTTATTCATCATGTACAAATTAAATAGTGGAACATTGATCTATTATATTTACAACTGTAAATTTCACCTATAATCTTACTGGGAGCTAGCTGAATGGAACTATCATATATAGGTTTTACAATGACTAAATCCTATAAATAAATATCCTAATATAGTGCAAGATTTCCTATCCTTTTATTAATGTCTTTAAACATGTTTATGTGGGTAGCTGCACAATAGAAAAAATTATATAGATAGAAAAATTAAATAAATTAGGAATAGAAAAAAATATGTGTATATATAAAGTCGTTGAATAGGCTAATTCTTATTAGTTACCGGTATACAACTGTAAATCCCAAATCTTATTCATTCCATTTGGAAAACCGGTTTTTAACTTATGTATCCAAAAAGCCTCTTTTTTGTTTAATTTAGCCAGTCTATCCCCTCCTGATATTTTCTTTGGCACTCTATCAATTATTTGGTATTGGAATAACTTGAGTATCTTATCTTGCATATTTTTATCATAAATTGTTCCATACCTGTGAGTTGCAAAGTGCCTAGCTACTGGCGTCTTCAGTTCTTTTGCCTTTATAGACAGCAAATGCTCACGTATGCGCTCTTTTACCGCTCTTACTGTTCTTCCTGTATACTGTTTGCCACATAGTTTACATGAAATCAAATATACAGCAAAATCTGATTGACAGGTAAAATGGTGATCAATACTAAATTCTTGTTTGGTAGTGAATGATTTAAAATTATCTCCCTTTTTCACATATTGGCAACTTTTACAGGGTCTACCTCCACATTTAAAGGTACCTCTCCTAGGATTAAGCCAAGATTCTCTGTCCCTACTCAATTGCTTTTGAGGCTCTGAAAAATTCCTATTAACAAATTGTCCTATAGTTTTAGCTCGTCTAGAGACAAATTTTACACCATTTACAGAAATATTCTCTAGTGCCGATTCTTTTTCCAAAATTGGAAGGTATTTTTTCACGATATTACATATTTTAGGATACTGATTACTATATTGGGTGGAAAAAACTATTTTCCTATCAGGGATGCCACTCTTATTTTTATCCTTTAGAAGGTCTTCTCTATCCATTGTTCGTACTTCACTCAGTGTATGTTCTAATTGTATCTTGTTGTACCCTCTATTAATGAGGCGCTTTTTTAGTTGTTCTGCATGTGTGTTATAATCCTCAGCATTACTACAGTTACGATGTAAACGCATGAACTGTCCTTTAGGTATAGCACTTTTTAAATGTCTTGGATGGTTAGATTCTGCCCTTAAAATTGTATTGCCTGCTATATCTTTCCTATAGGTTTCCATGCTCACAGTCATATTAATCATATCAGTTTTGATTTTAAGATCTAAAAAGTTAATACTATCTTTTGCCCAACTCCAAGTGAACTTGAGGTTCATGCTATTGTCGTTTAAAGATTGTACAAAATTTTCTATCTGTTCTACACTACCCTCCCATATTATTAGCACATCGTCTATAAATCTAGTGAAGAATCTAATATTTTGCTTAAATTCATTTAAGTCACCAAAGATTTTAAACAGTTCAAAATAACCTAGATAGATGTTCGCATAAGAGGGGGCAAATTTTGCCCCATGGCAGTGCCTCGCTGTTGTAGGTACATTTTACCCTCAAATACGAAATAGTTATGTGTTAACAGATAGCTCACAACTTCTATAAGATAATTGATAAAGACGATGTCATAATTAGTATAAAGTTTCAAAATTTCCTCCAAAGCTAGTAATCCCTGCTGGTGGGGTAGGCACGAGTATAAAGATACTACATCTATTGTTAGTAAGAGATCTGTCTTTTCCAATTTAAATCCATCTAACTTCCTTAGAAGTTGTTTTGTGTCCCTAAGGTATCCTGGCATATTCACTACTACTGGTTGTAAAAAGCCATCTACCCATTCCCCTAACCTTTCTCCCAAGGTGCCTATAGTGGAAATAATGGGTCTCCCTGGCGGTTTTGTGGGATGTTTATGGATTTTTGGCAGATGTTTAAATGTGGATACCACAGGAGCCTTCACAAGTAGTTAATCCACTGTTTTTTCATCAAATATACCTAATTTTCTACCCTCTTCCAACAACAGATCTAATTCTTGAATACATTTTGTGGTGGGATTGAATGTGAGTGCTCTATAAGTATCTGTATCACTTAACTGTGACATTGCTTCATTCTCATAAGCTGTTCTATCAAGAATGACAATTGAACCTCCTTTGTCAGAATTGGAGATTACTATGTGTTCATTTTTTTGTATATTTTTGAGTGCTATCCTCTCTTTATCTGTGAGATTATCTTTCTTTATACTTCGACTTACTTCAAGTTTGTGTAATTTAGTGAGTTCTTGCTCAACTATAGTGTGGAATATATCTATATTCTCTCCTCTAGATTGCGAAGGATAGAAATGTTTGTTGGTAAATTTTACATTACTTTTTGGTATTATCAAACTTGCATCATTGTTACGCAAGCTATCTCTCTGTAGAGTTACTAGATCTGTTACATCACATAGCTCATTGAAACTTAAAGTTTCAACACTTTTTGAGGTTAATATATTTATGGTAGGCTGTGTACTGATGGATTGAGTACTCTCATTAATAATGTCACTAGTATCAGAGAAGTGCTTTTTTAAGGTTACTTTTCTCATGAATTTATTGAGATCAATCAACACATCAAATAAATTAAAGTCACTTGTCGGTGCAAAACCAAGCCCTTTGGATAGAACCTTGTATTGATCATTATTAAGTTGCACACTAGACAAGTTAATTATATTCTGTTCTTCTGTGGTTTCCCGTTTTTTGACCCCTTAGTGGATCTACTTGGGTATCTCGGTGTCGACATTCTTTGCTCTGGGATCTTGTTTAACCATCTCTGAGAATGATTTTCAAGCTGCACATTCTTTTGGTCTCGCACCCAAATGATTTTCATTTAATTTTTCTCCATTAGTTTCTTCATGGACTTCATCTGTGGCTACATTTTCCATTTGCTCAAATTCTGTAGAAGATGACAGATCTCCTGTAGCACTCACTGAGGTGTCTGTACCAATGCTACTTTTACTGAATGTCACTTTTCTATTTTCAGACCCCTTTCTTTTGTTGTTCTTCTTTTGCCATTTATTTTTTCCTTTTTTTCCTTGAGTGTCTTTACCATTAAAATTCCAAGTATAGACTATATTAAGATCGTAATCCTTGCAGTCACGTTTGTATTTTTTGATTTTCCTCTCCATTATTTCCTTATCCAGCTTCCCAAGTGAAAATGTGCTTGCAAATATTTTTTAGATGATGGAATAAAAGTTTTACATTTTACCTTCACCGAGTTGTGCTGCCTGCATTGCTTCTTAACTCTTCTTGGACGCTTTCTCTTTGGCCAGCACTCTTATTCTATGGGGCTATTTTTCCATCAGGATCTCAAATTACTAATTTGAGGGTATGGAAATGGATTAGTGTTTAGTCATAGAGGTTTTAACGCTATGTTGCAGACTTATAAGTCTGTTTCAAGGAACATGTATTATCAGGTTTGGAAAACATATATTTTATAGTGTTCTCATAAATTATCTTGGCATTCTTTTAGAATTCCAAGGATTTTACAGTTTTCAGGATGGTTTAGATAAGTTTGTCTGCAAATTTTTTGCAGGGACAAATCTTTGTTCTTTCTGTTTTATTTTAAAGAAAGCTTGTTTAACCATCCTGATATTCACTGTTTTGTTCAGACTTTGGTTGGTATCAAGCCCGTTCATTTATTAATTTCTCCTTTTTGGAGTCTTATTTAGTTTAAAGATTTTGTAGAATATTTTCTTTTGAGCCTATATTTTCTTTGAAGATTATCTACTTTCTTGGAAAGTGTTGTTTCTTTTGACTATCTTGTCTGCTACAAGAGTTTCTGATTTATCAGCTCTCTCTTGTGTGTCTCCTTATCTTATTTTTTCATCTAGATAAGTTGTTTTGTGGACTTAAAGGTTAGGAAGCCTCTGCCATTTATTTGGCATCCTGATTAAAGCTTTTGTTTATCAAGGCTTATTTCGAGGCAGGGCAGGCTCTGCCTCAGAGTATTACAGCTCATTCTACTAAGTTGGCTAAGATCACCCCACTACTTGGCTATTCATTAAACTTAAAGGGACAGTTTACTCAAAAAATTTCTACCCTTTAATTTGTTCCCAATGATCCACTTTACCTGCTGGAGTGTATTAAATTGTTTACAAGTAGCTCCTTTACCCTTATATTGGCATTTGAAATTGTTAATTTAGCATGTGGTATCCCCACCTATTCTGAAAGTTTGTGGCCGCGCGTACCAGCTATAGATAAGCTTTGTAAACACAGCCAGCAGAAGAAATTACACTCCCAGTGTGATAAAGCAGAGATAAGGTAATACAATGTTGATTTTCCATTGTTCTCTCAAAGTATTGGTGATTGTTTTAAGGACAGATATAAGATAAAGAAGCAGGTATATGTGCACAATGTGGTACAGTAATGAGATCTGATTATACCTACAAGCTCAACCTATTTTATTAGGCTGTGGCTTCAAAACACAAAATCAGAGCTTTAGGGGCCTAGTTATCAAGCCGTCAACCTCAAATACGCTGGAATTCCGCAGCGTATTTGTGGCGAGGCTGATTCGCCTTAGTTATCAAAGGCTCGAGACCGGCAAAAGTAGAATTTTGTGACGTAAACTTCGATCCGCCGGACTCAGTCCGACACAGATCGATTCTTACGTCACTCCAGATGTTCCGCACACAAGTGCGGCACATTCTCACTACTTTTGCTAGTTATCAAAAAACTAGCAGGTACGCTCGGCACTTTTACGGCCCAGCGTACCTGGTTTTCAAAGCGCCAGCCTGGAGGCGGCGGATCCCATAGGAATCAATGGGAGTCTGACCATAGCGAAAGTACAAGTTCGCTGCTGACAGACATCCCATTGATTTCTATGGGAACTGTCTGCACCTAACACCCTAACATGTACCCCGAGTCTAAACACCGCTAATCTGACCCCCCCTACACCGCCGCAACTAAATAAAGTTATTACCCCCTAAACCGCCGCTCCCGGAGCCCACCGCAACTATAATAAATGTATTAACCCCTAAACCGCCGCTCCCTGAACCCGCTGCAACCTATATTAAATGTATTAACCCCTATCCTGCCCCCCCTACACCGTCGCCACCTATAATAAATTTATTAACCCCTATCCTGCCCCCACTACGCCGCCGCCACTGTAATAAAATTATTAACCCCTAAACCTAAGTCTAACCCTAACCCTAACGCCCCCCTAACTTAAATAATTAATTAAATAAATCTAAATAAATTAACTCTTATTAACTAAATGAATCCTATTTAAAACAAAATACTTACCTTTAAAATAAACCCTAATATAGCTACAATATAAATAATAATTATATTCTAGCTATCTTAGGATTTATATTTATTTGACAGGTAACTTTCAATTTATTTTAACCATGTACAATAACTATTAAATAGTTATTAACTATTTAATAGCTTACCTAGCTAAAATAAAGAGAAATGTACCTGTGAAATAAATCCTAACCTAAGTTACAATTACACCTAACACTACACTATACTTTAATAAATTATTCCTATTTAAAAATAAATACTTACCTGTAAAATAAACCCTAAGATAGCTACAATATAATTAATAATTATATTATAGCTATCTTAGGATTTATATTTATTTTACAGGTAACTTTGTATTTATTTTAGCTAGTTAGAATAGTTATTAAATAGTTATTAACTATTTAATAACTACCTAGCTAAAAGAAATACAAAATTACCTGTAAAATAAATCCTAACCTAAGTTACAATTAAACCTAATACTACACTATCATTAAATTAACTAAATAAACTACCTACAAATAACTACAATTAAATACAATTACATAAACTAACTAAAGTACAAAAAATAAAAAAAGCTAAGTTACAAAAAATAAAAAATTAAGTTACAAACACGTTAAAAATATTACAACAATTTTAAGCTACTTACACCTAATCTAAGCCCCCTAATAAAATAACAAACCCCCCAAAATAAGAAAAATCCCTACCCTATTCTAAATTAAATAAATTTCAAAGCTCTTTTACCTTACCAGCCCTTAAAAGGGCCATTTGTGGGGGCATGCCCCAAAAAGTTCAGCTCTTTTGCCTGTAAAAGAAAAATACAACCCCCCCCAACATTAAAACCCACCACCCACATACCCCTAATCTAACCCAAACCCCCCTTACAAAAACCTAACACTAATCCCCTGAAGATCATCCTACCTTGAGTCGTCTTCACTCAGCCGAGCCACCGATGGAATTGAAGAAGACATCCGGAGAGGAAGAAGTTAATCCTCCAAGCGGCACTGAAGAAATCTTCCATCCGATGAAGTCATCATCCAGGCGGCGCTGAAGAAGTCTTTGATCCGGCCGATGTCATCTTCCAAGAGGCGCTGAAGATGTCTTCTATCCGGGCGAAGTCATCTTCCAAGCCGGGTCTTGAATCTTCCTTCCGCCGACGCGGAACCACCTTCTTCACCGACGGACTACTACGAATGACGGCTCCTTTAAGGGACGTCATCCAAGATGGCGTCCCCTCAATTCCGATTGGCTGATAGGATTCTATCAGCCAATCGGAATTAAGGTAGGAAAATCTGATTGGCTGATGGAATCAGCCAATCAGATTCAAGTTCAATCCGATTGGCTGATCCAATCAGCCAATCAGATTGAGCTCGCATTCTATTGGCTGATCGGAACAGCCAATAGAATGCGAGCTCAATCAGATTGGCTGATTCCATCAGCCAATCAGATTTTTCCTACCTTAATTCCGATTGGCTGATAGAATCCTATCAGCCAATCGGAATTGAGGGGACGCCATCTTGGATGACGTCCCTTAAAGGAACCGTCATTCGTCGTAGTCCGTCGGTGAAGAAGGTGGTTCCGCGTCGGCGGAAGGAAGATTCAAGACCCGGCTTGGAAGATGACTTCGCCCGGATAGAAGACATCTTCAGCGCCTCTTGGAAGATGACATCGGCCGGATCAAAGACTTCTTCAGCGCTGCCTGGATGATGACTTCATCGGATGGAAGATTTCTTCAGCGCCGCTTGGAGGATTAACTTCTTCCGCTCCGGATGTCCTCTTCAATTCCATCGGTGGCTCGGCTGAGTGAAGACGACTCAAAGTAGGATGATCTTCAGGGGATTAGTGTTAGGTTTTTGTAAGGGGGGTTTGGGTTAGATTAGGGGTATGTGGGTGGTGGGTTTTAATGTTGGGGGGGGGTTGTATTTTTCTTTTACAGACAAAAGAGCTGAACTTTTTGGGGCATGCCCCCACAAATGGCCCTTTTAAGGGCTGGTAAGGTAAAAGAGCTTTGAAATTTATTTAATTTAGAATAGGGTAGGGATTTTTCTTATTTTGGGGGGTTTGTTATTTTATTAGGGGGCTTAGATTAGGTGTAAGTAGCTTAAAATTGTTGTAATATTTTTAACGTGTTTGTAACTTATTTTTTTATTTTTTGTAACTTAGCTTTTTTTATTTTTTGTACTTTAGTTAGTTTATGTAATTGTATTTAATTGTAGTTATTTGTAGGTAGTTTATTTAGTTAATTTAATGATAGTGTAGTATTAGGTTTAATTGTAACTTAGGTTAGGATTTATTTTACAGGTAATTTTGTATTTCTTTTAGCTAGGTAGTTATTAAATAGTTAATAACTATTTAATAACTATTCTAACTAGCTAAAATAAATACAAAGCTACCTGTAAAATAAATATAAATCCTAAGATAGCTATAATATAATTATTAATTATATTGTAGCTATCTTAGGGTTTATTTTACAGGTAAGTATTTATTTTTAAATAGGAATAATTTATTAAAGTATAGTGTAGTGTTAGGTGTAATTGTAACTTAGGTTAGGATTTATTTCACAGGTACATTTCTCTTTATTTTAGCTAGGTAAGCTATTAAATAGTTAATAACTATTTAATAGTTATTGTACATGGTTAAAATAAATTGAAAGTTACCTGTCAAATAAATATAAATCCTAAGATAGCTAGAATATAATTATTATTTATATTGTAGCTATATTAGGGTTTATTTTAAAGGTAAGTATTTAGTTTTAAATAGGATTCATTTAGTTAATAAGAGTTAATTTATTTAGATTTATTTAATTAATATTTAAGTTAGGGGGGCATTAGGGTTAGACTTAGGTTTAGGGGTTAATAATTTTATTACAGTGGCGGCGGCGTAGTGGGGGGCAGGATAGGGGTTAATAAATTTATTATAGGTGGCGACGGTGTAGGGGGGGCAGGATAGGGGTTAATAGGTTTAATATAGGTTGCGGCGGGTTCATGGAGCAGCGGTTTAGGGGTTAAACTATTTATTTAGTTGCGGAGAGGTGCGGGATCAGCAGGATAGGGGTTAATAATTTTATAATAGAGGGCGACGGTGTAGGGGGGGCAGGATAGGGGTTACTAGGTATACTGTAGGTGGCAGCGGTGTCCGGGAGCGGCGGTTTAGGGGTTAATACATTTATAAGAGTTGCGGCAGGGTCTAGGAGCGGCGGTTTAGGGGTTAATACATTTATAAGAGTTGCGGCGGGGTCTAGGAGCGGCGGTTTAGGGGTTAGTAACTTTATTTAGTTGCGGGGGGCTCCGTGGGCGCTGGTATAGGGGGTAGAACAGTGCAGTTTAGTGTGAGTGCTTAGTGACAGGCTAGCAATAAAGCTGGGAAAAAGCCGAAGGGCAGCGAGATCGGATGAGTGATAACTGTCACAGTCCGCTGCTCATCGCCCCGCGGCTTCTTGACAGCTTTATTTGATAACTTAGGCGAACGTATTCAAGGTCCGCGGCGGCGAAGGTAGGCGAGCTTAGGCGGGCGTATTGGGCCGGCGAAGCCAGAAAAGTAGACGGCTTGATAACTACCCCCCTTAATATACAGAAATAAACCTTAAAAAGCTAATTTTCATACATTTTTTACTCTGCAGTTGGTAAAAAAAGCAATTGTTAACACATTAAGGGAAAAACTATTTTACAGTATACTGTCCCTTTAATTGTGGGTGTGGTGAGGGGTGTATTTATAGGCATTTAGAGGTTTAGGAAGCTTTGTCCCTCTTGGTAGGATTGTATATCCCATACGTCACTAGCTCATGGACTCTTGTCAATATGAAAGAAATTAATTTATCAGGTAAGTTCTTACATAAATTATGTTATCCTTTAAAAGTAACTCACACTGCCCAGGTATATAACTCTTTCCTCAAAGCATCTGTAACATCCTCCTGGATGCCCAATAATTTTTGAGATTGCAAACATAGCTGTAATTTCTGTCTTCTATTCAGTGTTTGCTTATTCTGTATGGAAGTCATAGTGTTCCTGTTTCCAACCTGCCCTTTTGATCTTGACCCTGGACTGTCTTCTGAACTATGTGCCTTGCCTAGCCCTTAGCTTTATCCTACTGTTTGGACTGATTATCTGCTTTTGATTTGTTTCAGAACTTTGGCTTAGCTACAAATTATCCTTTTAACTACACTCTCACACCCGGCAGTTGTGACAGATTCCTCAGAACTACTTTCAGTCTGTTCCTAAATTTAACATATATTTGGTAAGATACAAAACAGCATTATCAGTGAGTATAATATCTATTTATGTAAAAAAAACATTAAAGAGAGAGCACAAAGGACATAAAATACGTTCCCTCTAAGAAATGGAAAAACCAGCACACAGGATTTATAAGTTTTAATGACAAATTGTATTAAAAATGTATACTTCAATCAGGTATAGCTCAAATAACTTGAATAAAATAAAACCTATACTTGAAAATGTGCTACCTAATGCTGTTGTGATGAATTTATCACCAGTATGAATGTCTAAAGACACCGTTGGAAACTTTCTACACCTATTGGCCGATTTATCACGGCCCGAATGGGGTTGTATACACCTGTTTCCGCGCGAGGCTTAAGACCGATGTTTCTTAACTTAACCGCCGCCTCTGAGGTGGCGGACAGCAATCTGCCCGATCACATATGATCAGGTTGATTGACACCCCCTGCTAGCGGCCGATTGTCTGTGAATGTGCAGAGGGCGCATTGCACAAGCAGCTCACCAGAACAATGCAATGTGCAATGATAAATGCCTATAGCGTATGCTGTCTGCATTTATCAATGTCTGGCGGACATGATCGCTACAGTGGATCATGTCCACCAGACACATGATAAATTGGCCCCCTAGGCTTACCAGGTTAATGCAGCTTTTGGAAGAAGTACCTGATCACTTATAGTATGTGTAGGGTGACCATATTGCCGCTTTAAAAAGGGACACATATGAAAATAAATATGTCAGGGTTTTTATACAAAACATTTCTTTAAATCTCCCTGAAAACAGCCCTGACATATGTATTTTTCATATGTGTCCCTTTTTAAAGCGGAAATATGGTCACCCTACATATGTGATGCCTTGCAACATTGCCGCTGCTGAGTGGTTTTGGATATAACAGGTCCCTGCTAGAGTGCAAGTACAGAACTGTATTTATGGTAAAGCCATGTGTCTGCATATGCTCACTTTTGGAGGATGTTCGTGTGATTTGAACTATGTACATATCTGCTGAAAAACGCAGACAGCCTATGTGATAGAATCTGTGAGAGTTTGATGAATCATTGACAAGTGAGTGAAGTGTAACCACTCCTACGTCCTCATGCGTTTGTTTGTTTTGTTTGGAGTTAAGAGGTTTAGCTCCAGATTAACAAGCTTGCAAACGGAAGTTCAGCTTATGATCGTTGTGTGAAGCCTTTGAGGGTTACGTTAGTAACTAGGCCTTGAGTGCAGCTTTGGCTGTGGTTGCTCTCTTTTGGGGACTTCATTTGCATTTATGGTCATTAGTATCCGCTTACTTTGTGAAGTATATGATGCATATGTTTTCTTGGTTGTTCAAGTATAGGTTTTATTTTTTTTATTTTGTATTTATTTTTTTCAAATCAGCTTTATTTCTATAAAGATTTCGATTACAAGGTATGGAGACGCAGCTCCTTTTGTATATACACTGGCTGATTTATTTTTTAAAATAACTAATATATTATTCACACCACACGTCTGGTTATAAAGTGTCCATAAGTCTTTCTTTTTGGTGCGGTTGTGGGTTATCCATTTGGTTTAAGAAAATAAACAATCAACAAACAATAATAACAATAACTAAACATAACTTTAACGGACACAAATCATAAATGGTCTTTCGTTAAAAATTGGGCTGATGCGCCAGTACATTACTTTTCTGTTCAGGTCAATTATTTTAACTCGTTCTGATATCTCCCTTCTCTTTTTTCAACATGTTAGTGTAATGTTCCCATAGTGAGGTTATTTCTGCGAATATGTTCATTGTATTTTGTTTTAAGTAATGACTTTCCTCCATTTCTATCAATTCTGAAGTCTTTTGTATCCACATATATTTGTGGGGGACTTCTTTACTTCTCCAGTTCTTTGCTATTAGAATTTTAACACTATTTGACATTATGGTGAATAATTTTAAGTTTGGTTTGTATTTTAAAGGGGGTGGTTTATTCAAGAGCCAAATTAAGGGGTCTAACGGGAATTGAGAGTCTAAAATTTGTTCAATTTCCGCAATAACTTGTCTCCAAAAGGTTTGGATTGCTGAGCACCACCACCACATATGTGCATATCACTTCCCACATGTCCACATCTCCAGCATTTGTTATCTGACTTGTGGAACAGTTTGTGGAGTCTGCAAGGTGTATAATACCATCTATTTAGTATTTTAAGGTTTAGTTCTACAATGCTAGAGGATATCGATGTCTTCATAGTATGTTGGAATATTTGTGAGCAAGTCTGAGGAAGAATTATCTTACCTAGGCCTCCATATAACCCAGTACCAGTCCAGGTTGTGTGTGAGTCAGTATTTTGTATATTTTTGAGATAGTGTGTCTAGGTTTTTGAGTGAATAAAAGTTCAAAATCAGTAAAAGGTCTAATCATGTTCTTGGAGCGTGGGTTTTGGGTGAGGAAGTGGTGAGTTCTAAGTATAGGTTTTATTTTATTCAAGTTCTTTGAGCTATACCTGATTGAAGTATAAATTTTGAATACAATTCGTCATTATAACTTATATATCCTGTGTGCTGTTTTTTCCCTTTCTTAGAGGGACAGTATTGTATGTCCTTCATGCTCTCTCTTTAATGTTTTTTTACATTTATTTTTTAAAGGGATGCACTGGATTAGATATTTAAATTAAGTAGTATTTACCCCTCTCTCCTTTTCTCATATATATAACATCTATTTAACACATCAATGTAGCCGGCATGAGATTTAATTTTTAGATTTTTAGATAAGGAGATCAGGGTCTTCTTTAATGACAGCGGTGAACCACAAAAAAGACTGATAGCAATAGCCTGATATTGGCAGATAGTCACTATCTATCTAGTCTGAAGTCAAGTATTCCAGTGCAGCATTTCCTAAGATGGAGGTTGACCTATTCCATCAGCTAGATTATGAGTTTTGAGCGCTTTAGTGAAATTAACGAACGCAACGAAAGTTACATTATTTAATTTCCTATAGCGCTGCTATTACAAGTTCTCAAACATGCGCATTTTGCGTGCGATATGGTTGCGTTGAGCTCCATACCCCACACAATCAGAGGGCTGCTGGGACATGCTTGTGCATGATTTCCCCATAGACATCAATGGGGAGAGCCGGCAAAAAAACCCCAAAAAGACCTAACACCTGCGATCGCGGAAACAAAAGTTCCATAACGCAGCCCCATTGATGTCTATGGGGAAATTAAAATACTTTTTAAACCTAACACCCTAACATAAACTCTACTTCTAAACACTCCTAATCTGCTGCCCCTGACATCACTGACACCTGCCTACAGTTATTAACCCCTAATCTGCCGCTCCCGATATAAGCCGCTACCTATTATTAACCCCTAATCTACCGCTCCCGATATCGCCGCCACTATACTAAAGTTATTAACCCCTAAACCGCCAGCCCCCCAAATTGCAACAAGCTACATTAAATTATATTAACCCCTAAACCTAACCCTAACGTAACCCTAACCCTAACGTAGCCCTAACCCTAATACCCCCTAACTTTAACATAATACAAATATAGCTAAATTAAATTTACACTTATTAACTAAATAAACCTATTAACCCCTAAACTGCCAGCCCTCCATATCGCAACAAGCTAAATTAAACTATATTATCCCCTAACCCTACCGTAACCCTAACCCTAACGTAACCCTAACCCCCCTAACTTTAACATAATTAAATTAGATTTAAATTAAATTTACAATTATTAACTAAATAATTACTATTTAAAACTAAATACCTACTTGTGAAATAAAACCTAAGCTAGATACAATATAACTAATAGTTACATTGTAGCTAGCTTAGGTTTTATTTTTATTTCACAGGTAAGTTTGTATTTATTTTAACTAGGTAGACTAGTTAGTAAATAATTACCAAAAAATAAAAAAAACTATCATTACAAAAAAAACCACGAAATTATAAAAAAAAAAAAAGATTAATCCTATTCTAATACCCTTAAAAAAAACACCCCAAAATAAAAAACCCTACTCTAGAATAAACTACCAAGGGCCCTTAAAAGGGCC
Organism: Bombina bombina; assembly: GCF_027579735.1. NCBI lineage: Eukaryota > Metazoa > Chordata > Amphibia > Anura > Bombinatoridae > Bombina > Bombina bombina. The sequence goes on from NC_069505.1 coordinate 409,689,060, forward strand.
TTTTGGGGGGCCTTTGAAAGGGCCTTTTGTAGGGCATTGTCCTGAGATAACCAGCTCTTTTACTTTAAAAAGAATACAAACACCCCCTTAAACTATACAAACCCCCACCTCTAAACTACTAAGGGCCCTTAAAAGGCCTTTTGGGGGGCCCTTAAAAGGGCCTTTTGTAGGGCATGGCCCTGAGATAAAAATCTCTTTTACTTAAAAAAAAAAACCTAAACATATTCAATACACAAAATAACACACAAATTATCAAAAATAAAAAAAGAATTACACGTAATCTAATAGCCCTATCAAAATAATAAAGTCCACCCAAAATAAAAAAAAAACCTAGCCTACAATAAACTACCAATGGCCCTTAAAAGGGTCTTTTGTGGGGCATTGTTCTTTTACCTGTAAAAAAAATACAAACACCCCCCCCCAACAGTAAAATCCACCACCCCCACAACCAACCCCCACCAAATAAAAACCCTAACTCTAAAATAACGTAAGCATTTATCTCTTTTACTGCCCAGACCCTAAACTAAAAAAAAAACCCCACCCAAAAAACCCTTAAAAAAACCTAACACTAACCCCAAGATGATCCACTTACAGTTGTTGAAGTCCCGCTTGAAGGATCCATCCAGCCGGCAAAGTCCTCATACAATGCAGCAAGAAGTCTTCATCCAGGCGGCCTCTTCGATCTTCATCCAGCCGGCACGGAGCGGGTCCATCCTGAAGACATCCGACGTGGAGCTCCTCTTCTTACTATCGCTGCTGTAAACTGAATCTTCAATGCAAGGGACGCGATTCAAGATGGCGCCCCTTGCATTCCTATTGGCTGAAAGATTTGAATCAGCCAATAGGAATTAGGGCAGCTAAAATCCTATTGGCTATTCAAATCAGCCAATATGATTTAAGCAGCTCTCATTCTATTTGCTTATTTGAATTAGGGTAGTGGTTTAAGGGTTAATAACTTTAGTATAGTGGTGACAATGTCGGGGAGCAGTGGAATAGGAGTTAATAAAAAAAATTGTGCCGGTGATATCGGGAGCGACAGATAAGGGGTTAATACATTTATTATAGTGTTTTCGATGCGGGACGACCCCGGTTTAGGGGTTAATAGGTAGTTTATGGATATTTAGTGTACTTTGTAGCAGTTTAGTTATAATAATTATATAATAATAATAATTTGCGATTTATATAGCGCTTTTCTCAAAGACTCAAAGCACTTTACAAATATACCAACATAAGACATAAAAGTTAGGAGTTTCTGAAGGTCAGATAAGCGGACTGAATGCCTGATTGAAGAGATGGGTCTTTAGCTTTTTTTTAAAAAGTCTGTTAAGGATGGTGCCTCTCTGATTGCGCACGGTATAGAGTTCCAGAAAGTAGGGGCAGCGTGGCCAAATGCTCTGGAGCCTGAGTTTGTCCTTATTCTTGGCACTGAGAGGAGGGATGTGTTGGCTAACCTAATTGAGCGGGATAGAATGTAGGGTGTCAGGAGCTCTTTCAAGTATTGTGGGCCTTGGTTGTTTAAGGCTTTGAAGGTCAGCAGGCCAATTTTAAAATATGTTCACCATTTAATTGGAAGCCAATGCAGGGAGTGGAGAACAGGTGTTATGCTGTAGGAGCGAGTTTGATTGGTCAGTAGTCTGGCTGCTGCATTTTGTACTGTCTGAAGGTGTTGGAGTTTTTTTTGGGGAGGCCCAATAATCTAGCCTAGAGGATACAAATGCATGGATTAATGTTGGCATATCATCTGGTGAAATTAAGTGTTGTATCCTGGGTATGTTTTTCAGATGAAAGTAGGCAGATTTTATTACAGAGGAAATATGCTGTTTAAAAGATATTCCAGCATCAATCAGCGCTCCAAGGTTTCGTACCTCTACTGAACTAACAAGATCAGAGCCTCCAAGCACCAGGCCAGTTGGGTGATCGTGGGGTATTTTTGATGCCCGGGGTTCCCTCACCAAGAAAAGCTTTGTTTTGTACAGGTTCACTTTGAGACAACTAGCATTCATCCATTCTATGAGGTCCGTTAAGCAACTGTTTATGCGGCATTCTGGGTCTGAAGTATCTGGAGCAAAGGAGAAGTAGAGTTGTGTGTCATCAGTGTAACAATGATACCTTAGGCCACGTCGGTTAATGATGTCCCTCAGTGGTAGTAAGTAAATTGCGAATAGCATGGGAGACAGGATAGATCCTTGTGGAACTCCGCAGGCCAGTTCTGTTGGTGTTGATGAGCTTGATCCTGATATTACTCTCTGTGATCTACCAGCGAGGAAAGATTTAAACCAGTTAAAGGGACATTATACACTATTTTTTTTGTTTGCATAACTGTTTTGTAGATGATCTATTTATATAGCCCATAAAGTTTGTTTGCTTTTTAAATGTATAGTTTTGCTTATTTTTAAATAACATTGCTCTGATTTTCAGTCTCCTAATCAAGCCCCAAAGTTTTATGTGAATACCGTCAGCTACCTTATCCAGCTTGCTCCTGTTTGTGTAAAGGGTCTTTTCATATACAAAAGAAGGCGGAGGGGGGGGGGAGGGTCTAATATCCCACTTGCAGTGGGCTTTCCAGCTACTTTTTCAACAGAACTAAACTGAGAGCTTCTAAGTAAGTTTTTAAACAGTTTTATACTGGATTTTTATATCAGTTTCTGTGCATATTATTCTTTATAGTAGTGTCTATTACATGCAGTTATATGAAAATGAGTGTATACTGTCCCTTTAAGGACTGTGCCTCCTAGACCACAGATGTGCTGTAAGCGCTCTATTAGAATCCTTTGGTCAATGGTGTCAAATGCAGCTGAGAGATCCAGGAGGATTAGAATGGAGTAATCACCTTTGTCTCTTGCCATGAGGAGATCATTTAGCACTCGGCCTAGCGCTGTTTCAGTGCTGTGGCGGCATCTGAAGCCTGTCTGGAAAGGATAGAATATGTTCAGGTGCGATAGATGGGCTTCCAGTTAAGTTACCACTACTTTTTCAATTATTTTCCCCAGAAATGGGAGTTATGAGTTTTATGTTACAGCTTTGTAACGTAAAACTCATAACTACTGACTTTAGATGGCGTTACGGATCTTGTGATTTTAGGCTGTAACGCTCACTTTTTAGTCTCACCGCAAAACTCGTAATACCATCACTTTAAATACTTATTGACTCACTCTGGAATTCTGGAATCAATCATCTGACAAGGACTTTGCTGAAGTGCTGTTGAATAGTGTAAATGTGAACATTTGAAGCCTTTCACACCGAAATAGTATTAAAGATTTACTAAATCCAAATTTTTTTTTTAATAATTCAGATAGAGCAGCAATTTTAAGCAACTTTCTAATTTACTCCTATTATCAATTTTTCTTCATCCTCTTTCTATCTTTAAATAAAAAGCAGGAATGTAAAGCTTAGGAGCCGACCCATTTATGGTTCAGAACCTGGGTTACACTTGCTTATTGGTTGGTCTGAATGTAGTCACCAATAAGCAAGTGCTTTCCAGGGTGCTGAACTTAAAATGGGCCAGCTCCCAAGCTTTACATTCCTGCTTTTAAAAAAAAGATAGCAATAGAATGAAGAAAAATTGATAATAGGAGTAAATGAGAAAATTGCTTAAAATTGCTGCTGTATCTGAATCATGAAAGAAAAAAAAATTGGGTTTAGTATCCCTTTAATTACACCATTTGTAAAGCCTTTTTTCCTACCCACAGAAAGGCTTTTCTCACCTACGGCATGTGATCTAACGCTCTGCTCTGGCACAATTAACTAAGAAGGGTCACTAGTACTGCCAGATCCCTCAAAGAATTGTAAAAAGCTAAATTTAGCTTCAGAGTTGTTAATCTCACTATGAAGTGTTCTGGCTGTGAAGGGAACAGATCTACACTACAATATGATGCCCAATAAATGCCCCTAAAGGCCTTGCATCATTGCTCTCCATGCTGGCGAGCTTTTGATCATCAGAGTTTTATCCTCAAATCACAACAGTTTTTTTGTCACACACATTACACCAATAGCTTTGTCACCCATTGTAGCAGCACTCTGCGTCCAATACACACAACAAATCTTTGGCTGCTGACTCCTAACTTAATAGAAAATATACTCACCAGATGCTGTAGATTGTCATTTATGGTCACATCACCATTTTCAACAGCTCTTATTCTTTGTAAAGCCATAAATATATGTTCTAAATGAATGAGAAGAGTTCATTGTAATTTATATTTATAAATCATTTATATATTTTTTTAATTTCTATATTCTAAATATCCAATACGTTACATGTATGTGTTCACTTAAATAAATTATACTTGTTGACTAAAGTCCAGAGAATGGTTGGTTTTGTAGTTTTTATTTAAAAGAAATTCTACATCGTGGATGATGATTTAGGCTGGTGACAATACAGAATCTTTTATATATGAAAAAGATAAAGGAAACAAGGAGACAATAAAAGAAAAACAGAAAAATAGAATAAAAAGATTGGAAAAGATTGAGAGATAGATTATTATTATAGATAGATAGATTAATAGATACATAGATAGATACAGATAGATAGATAGATAGATAGATAGATAGAGAGATAGATATAGACAGATGGGGGCCTATTTATCAAAGCTTTTTCACAGCTTTATTTGTATACTGTCACTAAACACCGCCACTATACTAAACTGTTTAACCCCTATCCCGCCACTCCCCGACCCCGCCGCAACTTTACTAAAGTTATTAACCCCTAAACCGCCGCTCCCGGAGCCCACCGCCACTCTAATAAACTTATTAACCCCTATTCCTCTGCTCCCGGAGCCCACCGCCACCTACATTATACTTATTAACCCCTAATCTGCCCCCCCTACTCCGCTGCCACCTGCATTATACATATTAACCCCTAATATGCCACCCCCTATACCGCTGCCACCTACATAAAGTTATTATCCCCTATCCTGCCGCTCCCAGAGCCCACCGCAACTAAATAAATGTATTAACCCCTAAACTACCAGCCCCCCACATCGCCATAAACTAAATTAACCTATTAACCCCTAAACCTAACAACCCGCTAACTTTATATTAAATATTAACTCATCCCTATCTTATAATAAATTTAAACTTACCTTTAGATTTAAATTAAACTATATTAAACTAATAATTAACCTACCCTAACTATTATAATAAAATTACATTAAACTATATTAAAATAAAAATTTATCTAATCTAACTTTTATACTAAAATTACATAAAATTACTAATTAAAATAACTATATTATATATTAAAACACCTAACCCTACTCAAATTATTTAAATCTACACTAAAAAATTACAAAGTTACAAAAAAATAACAAACACTAAGTTACACAAAAAAATAAACACTAAGTTACAAAAAATAAAAAATAAATTATCAGATATTTAAACTAATTACACCTAATCTAAGGACCCTATGAAACTAAAAAAGCCCACCCAAAATAAAAAAGCCTACAATGAACTACCAATGGCCCTTAAAAGGGCCTTTTGCGGGGCATTGTCCCAAAGTAATCAGCTCTTTTACCTCTAAAAAAAAAAATACAAATACCCCCCCAACAGTAAAACCCACCACCCACACAACTAACCCCCCAATTTAAAAGCTAACTAAAAAACCAAAGCTCCCCATTGCCCTGAAAAGGGCATTTGGATGGGCATTGCCCTTAAAAGGGCATTTAGCTCTATTGCAGCCCAAGTCCTAATCTAAATCTAAAACCCACCCAATAAACCCTTAAAAAATCCTAACACTAACCCCAAAAGATTCACTTACAGTTTTGAAGATCCGACATCCATCCTCCAAGAAGCTGGAAAAAGTCCTCAACGAAGCGGCCAAAGTCTTCATCCAAGCCCGCAGAAGTCTTCATCCAGAAGGCATCTTCTATCTTCATCCATCCGGCACGGAGCGGCTCCATCTTCAAGACATCCGACGCGGAGCATCCTCTTCTGACGACGACTACCGACGAATGAAGGTTCCTTTAAATGACAACAACAACCTGTTATAATTTTATGCGCTTATGTTCTGACTCAAAAACAGCTATTCCTCAATGAGTAAGATATAAAAAACCCTAATATTATGTGGATTGCTATCTGTGGTCACCACATGGAAACAATGTGACTTATAGGGGATATGATTGCTTTAACAAACAATTAAAGAGATTTTTATAAATAATTAAAATCTATCTAAAAATTCAGTATAAAATAATGACACAAGTTATATCAACTATAAAAGTAATAATAGTAGTAATATAAACAATAAAATCACATAAAACCCACTTGTTGTTGTTTGGAACCGGTATACAACATATATGTTTAAATACACAGCAAAGACTTTGAAAACTTTAAATGAAATAGCAGCAAGAGAGAAATTGCTTTTGAGTCTTTAAAAGTTCTAAAATCCTGATATGCGGTTTTAGCAGGAAAACAGTACCTTATATATTAAAGGCAGGGAATGTTTCTGAATTCCATAGATGTTCCTGAATTGATGCAGGAAAAATATTCAGTTTGAAGCAATCAGATTTTGATTGGAGTGCCGCTAGAGTGCCGCCTGGTCGCAGCCAGTTATCCCACTGGTCTTGGCTCAGATGTGTTTACATGTAAAGGAAGAACAGACAGGCGCACAGGGCACAATTAAAGTGTAGAGTTTTATTATACTGATGAGACACACAAATAAATAACACTTACTAGATTAAAATAAAAGTTCTGCATTGAGAGCATATGCTCTTGGGATTTTTGCAGCTCCTGTGGCACCAGGGAAATAGATGGCCCCTCTCCTCTCTGTTCCAAACAAGGACTGTTGGGCAGCGGTGTTCCGGATCCTGATGCCCAAGTCGTTGTCCCCCTAGTGCTGAACAGTACTCTTAACTGCTTTCCCTTAAATTCTTTTGCGGATGCCTGACGCGTTTCCCCCGACTCCGATCGGGCTTTATCAAAGGCTATGTGGATTTGAGTTGGCGCCTGTTTGTTTTGAAGGCGTAGTGGCCAATCAGGCTGTGGGTGTGCGCTTCTCAACCAATCATCTTTGGAAGGTGTGAGCGCTTTGTAAGAAAGTCCCGGATTGAGGTTACTCGCTTTGTCTGTGTTCCATTATACACCGTGAGCACATAAGATTGATACTAACTATATAAAGCAAACTGAACTAAATACATATACAGAAATTACGCTAAAATACATATACAGAAACAAAATTGCTCTCATACGGGTAGAACCACTGAAAACCAGTGAGCATTAACATTGTTACACAGATGTATATTAAAACACATTGTTTTTATATGAGGTAGGTGAACATTATATGATAATAGTACAACAGCCTGTAGACCGATGTTGGTGACCACAAGAAAACCGCTAGTGCATCTTAATTACCATATAGTAGATATTTAAGTTTCGATCGGTCTTTATTTATAACTGGGTTATTAATGGAAGTAGGATTGTTAATAAAGAAGGGGTCATTGGAAAAAAAGGGATAATTATTATTGTTGTTGAAGATAATAGTAATAATAATCATAAATAAAACTAAATTTAATTCGCCTGGGGCAGGATACAATTAAAGAATGTTTCTTTGTTTAGTGGTACAAATTGATGCTCTGAAAGAAAACTGTTGGCTATCTAATTCATTTTCTTCAAGCATAAAAAGGATTTAATATTAAACTTGTCCTATTCGATTGATCTATGAATCATAAAATTTATATATAAAAGATATTCATACTATAGCACTAGTCTATACTTTATACTCATTAAATAAATTTATTGAGATGACCATGTTTTGAGAAGAATAAATATCCTAATAAATTTGGGTTGTTGATTAACAAAGGATACCCTAAAAAACTAAATACTCTAAGGGACATAGTTTAACTTATAATATACACTATTAATGGCATTGATTTGATAAAAAATAATGAAATGAATTTGAAAAATACAAACTATACACTATAAAATGACTGTTAGAATTGTTTAAAACTTAAAAGGGTAAAAATATATGAACCTTTCTAAAAAACCTTAAAAATACTAAAATTTCTAAGAGTGCCGTAAAACAAGGAAGTTAATAATGCACTATAATACACTATAGGAAAGCCGCCACATCTATATCAATGTTAAGCCCTAAAGGCTGTAGTGTTTTTAACTTATATATCCACTTTGTTTCTAACTTTCTCAATTCCAGTAATCTATTTGGTTTTTTGTGTGGCACTTGATCGATTACTTGTATCTTTAAAGAACTTTGATTGCTCCCATGACAATCTAGAAAATGTTTTGGGACGCTGTGATTTTCCATTTTTTCTTTGATGTTATATAAATGCTCATTTGCCCTACATCTTATCTTTCTTTTCGTGCGGCCTATATATAATAGGCCGCATCCACATTCTAGTAAATACACAACGTATATAGAGTCGCAGTTACTTCTAAAATCTATATTATAGGTTTCTGTAGATTGACTATTGTGGAATGTTGGTGCTTTGTTTATGTGTTTGCACATATTGCATCTGGCTTTTCCACATTTCATAGTACCTTTCCAATTGGTTAGCCAGTTATCAATTTTTGGATTGTCAATCCTTTTAGGGACTGGTTTAATCCTGCTTGGAGCTAATATGTTCTTCAAACTTCTCCCTTTTTTGTATGTGAAAGTGGGTTTTTCATCAAGATGTGGACCTAGAAGGGGATCTGATTTCAAAATGGGCCAATGTTTATTCATTATATCTTCTAATTTTTTGGAACCTTGATTATATGTAGTTATAAATCTTATAGAGTTATGTTTTTTTGATTTTGATTTTATTAGGTTGTTATGCAGATTGGTCCCTATGGCTATTGACTCATCATTTGATTTCTTTTCTCGAAAGAAAGACCCTCTATCTTTCGCAACTGCATTTGCTTTTGCTTTATTTAATAATTCTGGATTATATCCTTTGTTTAGAAATTTCTTCTCTAAAATATCTGCTTCTATATCGAAATCTGTACTGTGTGTACAATTTCTCCTGATTCTTGAAAATTGACTTTGGGGAACATTGTTTATCCAACTTTTTTTATGGGCACTTTTTGCTTGTATAAAACTGTTACAATCAGTGATCTTTCTATAGTTTCTAACAGCGATTTTGCCTTGCTGATCTTTAAAAAGAGTTAAATCCAAAAAATCTATCTTTTCTTTTGATATATTTTTAGTAAATTTTAAGTTAAAATCATTATTATTTAAATGGTCCATAAAATCATTAACTAGCTCGTCATTACCCTTCCATAGAATGATAATATCATCTATGTATCTTCCATAAATTAAAATATTATTGATAAAAGGGTTATTTTCCCATACATAATTATTTTCAAACGCATTTACATACAAATTCGCGTATGAGGGGGCAAATGTAGTGCCCATTGCCGTCCCCCTTTTCTGAACATAAAATTTGTTTTCAAAGTTAAAATAATTTCTATGTAGAATAAATTTTATGCTTTCAATTAAAAACTCTATTTGGTTGGGTGGAAAGGACCAATTTGCTAGTTCTAACTCCACTTTTTGGATACCATTGGAGTGTGGGATACACGTATACAGCGATGCAACATCGCATGTTAACCAGGTCATATCTTTTTCCCAGCTTATCCCTTCAAATTTAGTGATCACTTCTGCAGTATCTTTTAGGTATGCTCTAGTGGATTTGACCAAGGGTTGCAAGAAAAAATCTACGTATTTTGAGAGCTTATCTGTAATCGACCCAATCCCGGAAATAATTGGTCTACCAGGAGGTTTTTTTTGGTCCTTATGTATTTTCGGGAGGTGATATATGATCGGTATATTTGGTTGTGGAGTATATATGTATTTATATTCATCGTCATTTAGTATCCCTTCTGATTTTGCTTGACTTAATAATTTATTTAACTCCTTATTGTAAGTTTCGGTTGGATCTGTTGTTAAAATTTGATATGTGTCTGTCATGATATTATGCTATCCTAATTCTTTATGCAACCTTTGATGCTAATATCCTTGCACCTATCTTCTAAATCCCTCCCACGCACAAGGTATATAGGATCAACTAACCTATTGTTAGTTGCTTAGAATTCTGTCTCTGTGCCGCAACCGATCTACTCAGGATTCATACTCCTCAGCAGCTGCTGCGCCTGACACAGGATCCCTGCTCAAACCGAGCCGGCTGTGACGTCACACGCCACCGGAACTCATACTTGCTATTCGCATCTTCCCTGCAAGCACTTACCGGTACCGGACCTCCATGTTCCCAGTGAACCTTCCTACCAAAACGGACTTACCCTTCCTACAACTCGGTAAGATTTCAACATTGCATCTTACCGTTATTGTACACCGCAATCCTGAGTCTATACTGAACTTCTCCTAAATAGCGAACCTTGTCTCTTCAAAAGCCTCATCTTAAAGTCTAATGTAATTTGAATACCAAACAAGTAGATGAAAGGAAATTACAAAGACACTGATATTCTGTCACATATTCCTGCTAAGTTCTATAACTAAAGTTTACCGCTAGTAAATACCATTCATGAGATTATTATGCTGATATTATTTCTGCTCTGCTAAAATTCCTTCTATATAATTTGCTTCTGCATCTTTCATTATCTCAACTTTACTATTGCTTTTGGTACATGGAACTGCACTTTGCATTCCCACAATTGTTGCTTAGCTGCAGTTTCAGATTTAACCCTATATTAACTGAAAGACAGATATCTTCTTACATATCAAACAACAGTTGCACCCTTGTTACATATATGTATCTGATATCTGCCTAACTACATTTACAATATTTCTTAAAGCTGCAGTTGTGGTTCAAAAAAGTATTTTGTTGTTCTTTCTTCTGCCTTTTAGGAAAAGCAGAATTAATTCCTGACATTAATTCTAAGCCATTTAAAAATGGATCCAGCAGCTTTGTTATCCCATGTGGAAGCCTTGACCCAGACTGTAGACAATTTAGCTAAGGGCATGACTGCTTTACAGCTAGAAAATACCACCCTTAAAAAATACATTGACGAAAAGACTGATACTTTAATGCTAACATTTAGTGCTCATGAGCCCCAACCATCCCCCCCTCAACATTTCTCTGGCCATAGGCATGAATTTAGAGAATTTAAAAACTCTTGTTATCTTTATTTCCAACTAAAACCAAAGACCTATGCCACTGATAATCTGAAGGTTCTTACCACTATCTCCTACTTAAAAGGTGAACCTCGAATTTGGGCAAACATGTTTTTTGAGAATAATGACCCAATCCTATACTCCCTTGACCAATTCTTTAAAGATATGGGTCAGCTGTATGACGACCCCTACAAACAATTATCAGCGGAAACCGCTATGCGCTCTCTGCGCCAACTTAAGAGACCAGTTGAAGAGTATATAACAGATTTTAAAAAATGGTCATCTGACACGTTGTGGAACGATCTCTCCTTGCAAAATCAATTTCGCTTAGGGCTCTCAGATCCTTTAAAGGATGAGCTTGCCAGACAACCCCTACCTGACACTCTAGACCAACTGATTGAGTTAAGCATCACACTGGACAGACGTTTGAGAGAAAGACGCTCTGAAAGACAACACACAGACACCCCTTTAAAGGTCTCTCAAGCTAATACATTACCCACTCAAAACAAAGCACCGACCAAGACTACTACTGTTCCCATGGAGCTTGGGTTTATCAGAGGCCCATTAACCCCTCAAGAAAAGTTGAGACGCAGAGCTAACGATCTCTGCATGTATTGCGGGGGGTTGGATCATTCCGTCAGAGATTGTACCCAACTTCTGCGTAAGAATGGTAAGCTACCGATAATACAAACTTGTTTGTCAGCCAAACAAATGCTTACTAATCATTGTTCCCTTCCAATTCTGTTACAGTGGGAACACCACCGAATAGAATCTCAAGCAATCCTTGACTCTGGGGCTAGTCACAACTATATTGACCAACACTTTGTGCAAAAAAATAAAATACCACTTGTTAAAAAGTTAAACCCTAGTGTCCTCCGTTTTGTAGATGGTAACGAAATAACCTCAGGACCCATACATTATCACACAATACCCTTACGAGTCACTACACAGACACATCACACTGAATTTGTCTCCTTTGATGTCATCCCATCACCACACTTCCCTGTTATTCTAGGTATTCAATGGCTAAAGAAACATGACCCTGATATAACCTGGTCCTCATCTACTGTACTGTTTAAATCCCAGTACTGCAATGATACCTGTTTATACCATGATAGTCTACTAGTTATAGACCCTGACACTGTACCCAGAGAATATTGGTCTTACCCAGATGTTTTTGATAAAAAAGAATCAGAAACTTTGCCCCCTCATAGGGTCTATGATTGTCCGATAGATCTACTACCAGGGGTAGATATTCCATACAGTCATATATTCCCTCTCTCAGAACCTGAACTAATTCATCTTAAAACTTATTTAAAAGAAAACCTTCAGAAAGGCTTTATACGTCCCTCAACATCACCTGCAGGAGCAGGTATATTCTTTGTGACCAACAAGGACCATTCCCTTAGGCCTATAATTGACTATAGGGAATTAAACAAGCATACAATAAAGAATCGGTACCCATTACCGTTAATTCCCCAACTCATAGACAGATTAAGAGGTGCCACTTACTACACAAAATTAGATCTTAGGGGTGCATACAATCTGGTACGGATAAAGTCAGGACATGAATGGTTGACTGCCTTTCGAACTCGATATGGCCTTTATGAATACACGGTTATGCCGTTTGGTCTGTGTAACGCTCCTGCAACGTTCCAGTATTTCATAAATGATATCTTCAGAGATTTGTTAGACCTCTTTGTGATCATATATTTAGATGACATCCTTATTTACTCCTCCACTATCGAGGAACACATAAAACATGTTAAGATCATTTTATCCCGACTCAGGGAGAATTCTTTATATGTTAAATTGGAAAAATGCATCTTCCACACTCAACATATTCAATTTCTCGGCTATGAAATCTCCCCAGAAGGTATTCAGATGGAAAACAACAAGGTTACCGCCATTTTAGACTGGCCAACTCCTAAAACAAAGAGAGATGTACAACGTTTTATGGGGTTCGCTAATTTCTACAGGAAATTCATAAAGGACTTTGCACACTTAACTAGACCTCTTACTAACCTCACTAAATCTGTTGGACGATTTACCTGGAATGATAGTACACAGCAAGTTTTTGACTACCTTAAAACAGCATTCACTACAGCTCCCATTTTGAGCTATCCAAATCCTTACTTACAATATATACTGGAGGTAGATGCTTCTAATTATGCACTTGGTGCGATTCTTTCCCAGAGATTAACTCCCATGGACCCTCTACACCCTGTTGCATTCTACTCCAGAATTCTGAGTCCCCCTGAGATAAACTATCCCATAGGTGACAAGGAATTGTTGGCTATTAAGGCCTCCTTGGAACACTGGAGACTCTTACTCGAGGGTACAAAGATTCCTGTGTTGATTTATACTGACCACAAAAATCTAGAATACTTAAAAACCAACAGAACTCTTAGCGCCCGTCAGGTACGCTGGAATTTATTCTTGTCTAGATTCAACTTTCTCATTACTTACAGACCTGCACAAAAACATAAAAAAGCTGATGCCCTTTCTCGACACCTAGAAAATCCATTGACTACTCCAGAAGATGATTCTCTCATACCTGCCGAGAAATTTCTAGCTCTGACAACAGATCAAACCCAAGACTTCATAAAAGAACAAAACCTGGATAATACTAAACCCAATGGTGAGCTTTCCCTACGTCCTGATGGGTTATTGTACCATCAAGAACAAGTTTATATACCTTTTTCTCTCCGTCAGACTGTATTAAGCACTTTCCATGACTCAGCTCTGGTAGGACATCCAGGAATCACCAAAACGCAAGAATTAGTAAAGAGATACTTCTGGTGGCCTACACTATCACATGATGTCTCAGAATTTATAAAGACTTGTAAAACTTGCACTGTCTCAAAGACACCTAAGACCTCACCCACTGGGGAACTTATTCCCCTGCCGACACCAACCCGTCCATGGACCGATATAGCTTTGGATTTTATAGTCGACTTACCACTCTCCAGTAGAAGCAACACTATTCTGGTAGTGGTAGATCTTTTCAGTAAAATGGCTCATTTTATACCATTCCATAAATTGCCCACTTCAGCAGAAACTGTAAACCTACTAATAAATCATGTCTTCAAGTTACATGGAATACCAGAGTCTATAACTTCTGATAGAGGTACTCAGTTCACTTCCAAATTCTGGAAACAACTATGTCAAGCATTAGGTGTTTCGAGGAGGTTAAGTACTTCTTTCCATCCACAAACTAATGGCCAAACTGAGAGAACAAACCAATGGATAGAACAATACCTAAGATGTTTCGTAACCGCTAGACAAGATAATTGGGTAGATCTATTACCCTTTGCCGAGTTCGCATTCAATAACTCCTTCCATACCTCTACAAAATCAACTCCTTTTTTCATTAACTATGGATTTCATCCCTCCTTTCACTGGGATGTCTCATCTGCCAATTCCTGTCCTGTAGTTAATGAGATGATAAACACCATATCCGACTCTTTCTCTGCAACAGAACAACACTTACGGATGGCAAAGGATCGCTACAAAAGGTATTACAATAGGAAAAGGATTCCGTCCCCTAACTATCAGATAGGAGATTACGTATGGTTGTCAACACGAAATCTACGGTTGCCATTCCCAACAAAGAAATTATCTTCAACTTATATTGGTCCTTTTCCCATCCTCCGGGTTGTGAACCCCAATGCTGTCACCCTTACCTTACCTGCTTCAATGAAGATGCATCCTACTTTTCACATAAGTTTACTAAAACCCTACCGGACTCTACGTGACCATAATGTCCGTGACCTCCATCTGCCTTCCATTCCAATTCCTCAATCTGAATATGAGGTACAGAAGATATTGGACTCCCGTGCGGTGAGAGGTGGCGTACAGTATTTGGTTCATTGGAAGGGTTATCCGGATTCGGAGGACTCTTGGGAGCCCTCTTCCAATCTCTCTGCTCCTCGCCTCTTGGCTCAGTTTCACCGCCGTCATCCAGACCGTCCTCGACCTGATCCCCGGTGTTGATCTTTGGGGAGGGGGTCCTGTCATGATTATATGCTATCCTAATTCTTTATGCAACCTTTGATGCTAATATCCTTGCACCTATCTTCTAAATCCCTCCCACGCACAAGGTATATAGGATCAACTAACCTATTGTTAGTTGCTTAGAATTCTGTCTCTGTGCCGCAACCGATCTACTCAGGATTCATACTCCTCAGCAGCTGCTGTGCCTGACACAGGATCCCTGCTCAAACCGAGCCGGCTGTGACGTCACACGCCACCGGAACTCATACTTGCTATTCGCATCTTCCCTGCAAGCACTTACCGGTACCGGACCTCCGTGTTCCCAGTGAACCTTCCTACCAAAACGGACTTACCCTTCCTACAACTCGTAAGATTTCAACATTGCATCTTACCGTTATTGTACACCGCAATCCTGAGTCTATACTGAACTTCTCCTTAATAGCGAACCTTGTCTCTTCAAAAGCCTCCTCTTAAAGTCTAATGTAATTTGAATACCAAACAAGTAGATGAAAGGAAATTACAAAGACGCTGATATTCTGTCACATATTCCTGCTAAGTTCTATAACTAAAGTTTACCGCTAGTAAATACCATTCATGAGTTTATTATGCTGGTATTATTTCTGCTCTGCTAAAATTCCTTCTATATAATTTGCTTCTGCATCTTTCATTATCTCAACTTTACTATTGCTTTTGGTACATGGAACTGCACTTTGCATTCCCACAATTGTTGCTTAGCTGCAGTTTCAGATTTAACCCTATATTAACTGACAGACAGATATCTTCTTACATATCAAACAACAGTTGCACCCTTGTTACATATATGTATCTGATATCTGCCTAACTACATTTACAATATTTCTTAAAGCTGCAGTTGTGGTTCAAAAAAGTATTTTGTTGTTCTTTCTTCTGCCTTTTAGGAAAAGCAGAATTAATTCCTGACAGTGTCTTTGTCGCTTAGTAGGTTCATGGCCTCTTTTAGATAATCTTCCCTCTTCTGAATTACTATCCCCCCACCTTTGTCGGCCGGGCGAATAATTATTTCTCTATTATCACCTAACTTTTTTAGAGATTTTCTCTCCAAAATACTTAAATTGTCATTATGTTTATTAATGTATTTATTTTCCTCTTTGAATTGATCTTCTATCTCTTTGGATATTAATTTATTGAAAGTTGAAATATATTCCCCTTGTGTTCCTACTGGGTTAAAAGTGGACCGAGCTTTTTCGAATGTTTAATTGTTGGTTCGTTCTCATAGATAGATAAATTTGATATGTCCAAGCAATTATCATTGAGTTCCTCATTTGCTGCAATATGATCTATGTTTTCAAGATCCTTTAGAATATTTAAAGTCCCTAGGTCTCCTGCTTCTAGGTATTCCTTGTTAGGTCTATCTCTATATTCTGGGTTTTTCAAAAAATATCTTTTTAGCGTTAATTTCCTTACATATTTGTGGATGTCAACAAACATCTCAAATTTGTTTGGTTTAGATTTTGGGGCAAAATGTAATCCTTTTTGTAGCAGAGATATATCATTATGGTCTAAATCAATTTGTGCTAGATTAAAAATATCTTTTTTGGCCTCCCCTATTCTTTCCTTATTTTTCCTGTTAGCCTGTATGAGTTTTCCTGCTCTATTTCCTCGTCTTCTTTTTCTAAAGATCTTTTTCTTTGTTTTGTTCTGTCTTGTTGTGGTGGATTGTGGTTTCTCGCCTGTTCTAGGCCTAAAAAATGTTTGTCTTCATATGTGTTTTTGGGTTTTGCCCCATTTCTTTCCCAATTAAACATGGTTGTGCCATTTTCATTATATGCAGGAGAATTGATTCTATTGGAATTCGTACCTTGTCTTACATCATTCCTTTCCCAGTTTGATGTTGTTCTGTAACTATCACTGTGTGAGAGGGGCAAATCTATTGAAGTTAGTGCCTTGCCTATTATAATTATTCACTGAATTGGCATTATCTCTATGGCTATCTCTACGTCTCCATTGTAAGGACTGGTTATTAAAATTACTTTTGTAATTATGATATGAGCCATGAGTTTTCCTTTAAATGACGTCATCCAAGATGGCGTCCCTTAGATTCCGATTGGCTGATAGAATTCTATCAGCCAATCGGAATTATGGTTGAAAAAATGCTATTGGCTGTTGAAATCAGCCAATAGGATTGAACTTTCATCCTATTGGCTGATCAAATCAGCCAATAGGATTGAGCTTGCATTCTATTGGCTGACTGGAGCAGAGGAATAGGGGTTAATAAGTTTATTAGAGTGGTGGTGGGCTCCGGGAGCGGCAGGTTAGGGGTTAATAACTAGTGATGTCGCGAATTGTTCGCCGGCAAATAGTTCCCGGCAAACATAGCTTGTTGGCGTTCGCAACGGCGGGCGAACATATGCGATGTTCGATCCGCCCCCTATTCGTCATCATTGAGTAATCTTTGACCCTGTATCTCACAGTCTGCAGACACATTCTAGCCAATCAGCAGCAGACCCTCCTTCCCAGACCCTCCCAGCTCCTGGACAGCAGCCATTTTAGATTCATTTGGAAGCTGCATTCTTTGTGAGAGGAGGGACAGTGTAGCTGCTGCTGATTTAATAGGGAAATTGATAGCTAGGCTAGTGTATTCAGTGTCCACTACAGTCCTGAAGGACTCATCTGATCTCTGCTTTAAGGACAGCACCCCAAAAAGCCCTTTTTAGGGCTAGAACATCAGTCTGTTTTTTTTTCCCCCTGTGTAATCTAACTGCAGTTGCCTGCCTGCCAAGCCTCTTGCCCAGTGCCACCACTCATATCTGGTGTAACAGTAGTGTAAATTTAAAAAAAAAAAAACTTTATTGACTGTGAAACATCAGTCTTCTAGTGTAATCTAATTGCAGTTGCCTTCCTGCCAGCGTGTGTGCCAGGCGCACTTGCCCAGTGCCACCACTCATATCTGGTGTAACAGTAGTGTAAATTTCAAAAATAAAACTTTTTTGACTGTGAAACATCAGTCTGCTTGTGTAATCTAATTGCAGTTGCCTGTCTGTCAGCGTGTGTGCAAGGCTCACAGCGTATACTGTGCCCACTTGCCCAGTGCCACCACTCATATCTGGTGTAACAGTAGTGTAAATTTAAAAAAAAAAGTTTTTTGACTGTGAAACATCAGTCTGCTTGTGTAATCTAATTGCAGTTGCCTTCCTGCCAGCGTGTGTACCAGGCCCACTTGCCAAGTGCCACCACTCATATCTGGTGTAACAGTAGTGTAAATTGCAAAAATAACACTTTTTTGACTGTGAAACATCAGTCTGCTTGTGTAATCTAATTGCAGTTGCCTGCCTGCCAGCGTGTGTGCCAGGCCCACTTGCCCAGTGCCACCACTCATATCTGGTGTAACAGTAGTGTAAATTTAAAAAAAAAAAACTTTTTTGACTGTGAAACATCAGTCTGCTAGTGTAATCTAATTGCAGTTGCCTTCCTGCCAGCGTGTGTGCCAGGCGCACTTGCCCAGTGCCACCACTCATATCTGGTGTAACAGTAGTGTAAATTTCAAAAATAAAACTTTTTTGACTGTGAAACATCAGTCTGCTTGTGTAATCTAATTGCAGTTGCCTGTCTGCCAGCGTGTGTGCAAGGCTCACAGCGTATACTGTGCCCACTTGCCCAGTGCCACCACTCATATCTGGTGTAACAGTAGTGTAAATTTAAAAAAAAAAGTTTTTTGACTGTGAAACATCAGTCTGCTTGTGTAATCTAATTGCAGTTGCCTTCCTGCCAGCGTGTGTACCAGGCCCACTTGACAAGTGCCACCACTCATATCTGGTGTAACAGTAGTGTAAATTGCAAAAATAACACTTTTTTGACTGTGAAACATCAGTCTGCTTGTGTAATCTAATTGCAGTTGCCTGCCTGCCAGCGTGTGTGCCAGGCTCACAGCGTATACTGTGCCCACTTGCCCAGTGCCACCACTCATATCTGGTGTAACAGTAGTGTAAATTAAAAAAAACAAAACCTTTTTTGACTGTGAAACATCAGTCTGCTTGTGTAATCTAATTGCAGTTGCCTGCCTGCCAGCGTGTGTGCAAGGCCCACTTGCCCAGTGCCACCACTCATATCTGGTGCACCAGTAGTGTAAATTTAAAAAAAACAAAACTTTTTTGACTGTGAAACATCAGTCTGCTAGTGTAATCTAATTGCAGTTGCCTGCCTGCCAGTGTGTGTGCCAGGATCACAGCTTATACTGTGCCTACTTGCCCAGTGCCACCACTCATATCTGGTGTAACAGAAGTGTAAATTTAAAAAAAACCTACCTTTTTTTACTGTGAAACATCAGTCTGCTAGTGTAATCTAATTGCAGTTGCCTGCCTGCCAGCGTGTGTACCAGGCTCACAGCATATACTGTGCCCACTTGCCCAGTGCCACCACTCATATCTGGTGTAACAGTAGTGTAAATTAAAAAAAACAAAACTTTTTTGACTGTGAAACATCAGTCTGCTTGTGTAATCTAATTGCAGTTGCCTGCCTGACAGCGTGTGTGCCAGGCCCACTTGCCCAGTGCCACCACTCATATCTGGTGTAACAGTAGTGTAAATTTTAAAAAAAACAACTTTTTTGACTGTGAAACATCAGTCTGCTAGTGTAATATAATTGCAGTTGCCTGCCTGCTGTGTGCCAGACTCACAGCGTATACTGTGCCCACTTGCCCAGTGCCACCACTCATATCTGGTGTAACAGTAGTGTAAATTTAAAAAAAAAACTAACTTTTTGACTGTGAAACATCAGTCTGCTAGTGTAATCTAATTGCAGTTGCCTGCCTGCCAGCGTGTGTACCAGGCTCACAGCATATACTGTGCCCACTTGCCCAGTGCCACCACTCATATCTGGTGTAACAGTAGTGTAAATGAAAAAAAACAAAACTTTTTTGACTGTGAAACATCAGTCTGCTTGTGTAATCTAATTGCAGTTGCCTGCCTGACAGCGTGTGTGCCAGGCCCACTTGCCCAGTGCCACCACTCATATCTAGTGTAACAGTAGTGTAAATTTAAAAAAAAAAAAACTTTTTTGACTGTGAAACATCAGTCTGTTTGTGTAATATAATTGCAGTTGCCTGCCTGCCAGCGTGTGTGCCAGGCCCACTTGCCCAGTGCCACCACTCATATCTGGTGTAACAGTAGTGTAAATTTAAAAAAAAAAATACTTTTTTGACTATGAAACATCAGTCTGCTAGTGTAATCTAATTGCAGTTGCCTTCCTGCCAGCGTGTGTGCCAGGCTCACAGCGTATACTGTGCCCACTTGCCCAGTGCCACCACTCATATCTTGTGTAACAATAGTGTAAATTTAAAAAAAAAACTTTTTTGACTGTGAAACATCAGTCTCCTTGTGTAATCTAATTGCAGTTGCCTGCTTGCCAGCGTGTGTGCCAGGCTCACAGCGTATACTGGGCCCACTTGCCCAGTGGCACCACTCATATTTTGTTTAATAGTAGTGTAAGTGTACATTTAAAAAAAAAAACGTTTTGGACTGTGAAACATCAGTCTACTTTTTTGTGTCAGGCTCACAGCGTATACTGTGCCCATTTGCCCAGTGGCACCACTCATATTTTGTTTAATAGTAGTGTAAGTGTACATTTAAAAAAAAAAAACTTTTTGGACTGTGAAACATCAGTCTGCTTTTTTGTGTCAGGCTCAAAGCGTATACTGTGCCCACTTGCCCAGTGCCACCACTCATATCTGGTGTAACAGTAGTGTAAATTTAAAAAAACAACAACCTTTTTTGACTGTGAAACATCAGTCTGCTTGTGTAATCTAAATGCAGTTGCCTGCCTGCCAGCGTGTGTGCAAGGCCCACTTGCCCAGTGCCACCACTCATATCTGGTGTAACAGTAGTGTAAATTTAAAAAAAAAAAAACTTTTTTGACTGTGAAACATCAGTCTGCCACTGTAATCTAATTGCATTTGCCTGCCTGTCAGTGTGTGTGCCAGGCTCACAGCTTATACTGTGCCCACTTGCCCAGTGCCACCACTCATATCTGGTGTAACAGTAGTGTAAATTTAAAAAAAAAAAACTTTTTTGACTGTGAAACATCAGTCTGCTTGTGTAATCTAATTGCAGTTGCCTGCCTGCCAGCGTGTGTGCCAGGCCCACTTGCCCAGTGCCACCACTCATATCTGGTGTAACAGTAGTGTAATTTAAAAAAAAAAAAAAAAACTTTTTTGACTGTGAAACATCAGTCTGCTAGTGTAATCTAATTGCAGTTGCCTGCCTGCCAGCATGTGTGCCAGACTCACAGCGTATACTGTGCCCACTTGCCCAGTGCCACCACTCATATCTGGTGTAACAGTAGTGTAAATTTAAAAAAAAACTAACTTTTTTGACTGTGAAACATCAGTCTGCTAGTGTAATCTAATTGCAGTTGCCTGCCTGCCAGTGTGTGTACCAGGCTCACAGAATATACTGTGCCCACTTGCTCAGTGCCACCACTCATATCTGGTGTAACAGTAGTGTAAATTAAAAAAAACAAAACTTTTTTGACTGTGAAACATCAGTCTGCTTGTGTAATCTAATTGCAGTTGCCTGCCTGACAGCGTGTGTGCCAGGCCCACTTGCCCAGTGCCACCACTCATATCTGGTGTAACAGTAGTGTAAATTTAAAAAAAAAAAACTTTTTTGACTGTGAAACATCAGTCTGCTAGTGTAATCTAATTGCAGTTGCCTGCCTGCTGTGTGCCAGACTCACAGCGTATACTGTGCCCACTTGCCCAGTGCCACCACTCATATCTGGTGTAACAGTAGTGTAAATTAAAAAAAAAACCTAACTTTTTGACTGTGAAACATCAGTCTGCTAGTGTAATCTAATTGCAGTTGCCTGCCTGCCAGCGTGTGTACCAGGCTCACAGCATATACTGTGCCCACTTGCCCAGTGCCACCACTCATATCTGGTGTAACAGTAGTGTAAATGAAAAAAAACAAAACTTTTTTGACTGTGAAACATCAGTCTGCTTGTGTAATCTAATTGCAGTTGCCTGCCTGACAGCGTGTGTGCCAGGCCCACTTGCCCAGTGCCACCACTCATATCTAGTGTAACAGTAGTGTAAATTTAAAAAAAAAAAAACTTTTTTGACTGTGAAACATCAGTCTGTTTGTGTAATCTAATTGCAGTTGCCTGCCTGCCAGCGTGTGTGCCAGGCCCACTTGCCCAGTGCCACCACTCATATCTGGTGTAACAGTAGTGTAAATTTAAAAAAAATAATACTTTTTTGACTATGAAACATCAGTCTGCTAGTGTAATCTAATTGCAGTTGCCTTCCTGCCAGCGTGTGTGCCAGGCTCACAGCGTATACTGTGCCCACTTGCCCAGTGCCACCACTCATATCTTGTGTAACAATAGTGTAAATTTAAAAAAAAAACTTTTTTGACTGTGAAACATCAGTCTCCTTGTGTAATCTAATTGCAGTTGCCTGCTTGCCAGCGTGTGTGCCAGGCTCACAGCGTATACTGGGCCCACTTGCCCAGTGGCACCACTCATATTTTGTTTAATAGTAGTGTAAGTGTACATTTAAAAAAAAAAACTTTTTGGACTGTGAAACATCAGTCTACTTTTTTGTGTCAGGCTCACAGCGTATACTGTGCCCATTTGCCCAGTGGCACCACTCATATTTTGTTTAATAGTAGTGTAAGTGTACATTTAAAAAAAAAAAAACTTTTTGGACTGTGAAACATCAGTCTGCTTTTTTGTGTCAGGCTCAAAGCGTATACTGTGCCCACTTGCCCAGTGCCACCACTCATATCTGGTGTAACAGTAGTGTAAATTTAAAAAAACAACAACCTTTTTTGACTGTGAAACATCAGTCTGCTTGTGTAATCTAAATGCAGTTGCCTGCCTGCCAGCGTGTGTGCAAGGCCCACTTGCCCAGTGCCACCACTCATATCTGGTGTAACAGTAGTGTAAATTTAAAAAAAAAAAACTTTTTTGACTGTGAAACATCAGTCTGCTACTGTAATCTAATTGCATTTGCCTGCCTGTCAGTGTGTGTGCCAGGCTCACAGCTTATACTGTGCCCACTTGCCCAGTGCCACCACTCATATCTGGTGTAACAGTAGTGTAAATTTAAAAAAAATAAACTTTTTTGACTGTGAAACATCAGTCTGCTTGTGTAATCTAATTGCAGTTGCCTGCCTGCCAGCGTGTGTGCCAGGCCCACTTGCCCAGTGCCACCACTCATATCTGGTGTAACAGTAGTGTAATTTAAAAAAAACAAAAAAAACTTTTTTGACTGTGAAACATCAGTCTGCTAGTGTAATCTAATTGCAGTTGCCTGCCTGCCAGAATGTGTGCCAGACTCACAGCGTATACTGTGCCCACTTGCCCAGTGCCACCACTCATATCTGGTGTAACAGTAGTGTAAATTTAAAAAAAAACTAACTTTTTTGACTGTGAAACATCAGTCTGCTAGTGTAATCTAATTGCAGTTGCCTGCCTGCCAGTGTGTGTACCAGGCTCACAGAATATACTGTGCCCACTTGCTCAGTGCCACCACTCATATCTGGTGTAACAGTAGTGTAAATTAAAAAAAACAAAACTTTTTTGACTGTGAAACATCAGTCTGCTTGTGTAATCTAATTGCAGTTGCCTGCCTGACAGCGTGTGTGCCAGGCCCACTTGCCCAGTGCCACCACTCATATCTGGTGTAACAGTAGTGTAAATTTAAAAAAAAAAAACTTTTTTGACTGTGAAACATCAGTCTGCTAGTGTAATCTAATTGCAGTTGCCTGCCTGCTGTGTGCCAGACTCACAGCGTATACTGTGCCCACTTGCCCAGTGCCACCACTCATATCTGGTGTAACAGTAGTGTAAATTTAAAAAAAAACCTAACTTTTTGACTGTGAAACATCAGTCTGCTAGTGTAATCTAATTGCAGTTGCCTGCCTGCCAGCGTGTGTACCAGGCTCACAGCATATACTGTGCCCACTTGCGCAGTGCCACCACTCATATCTGGTGTAACAGTAGTGTAAATGAAAAAAAACAAAACTTTTTTGACTGTGAAACATCAGTCTGCTTGTGTAATCTAATTGCAGTTGCCTGCCTGACAGCGTGTGTGCCAGGCCCACTTGCCCAGTGCCACCACTCATATCTAGTGTAACAGTAGTGTAAATTTAAAAAAAAAAAAACTTTTTTGACTGTGAAACATCAGTCTGTTTGTGTAATATAATTGCAGTTGCCTGCCTGCCAGCGTGTGTGCCAGGCCCACTTGCCCAGTGCCACCACTCATATCTGGTGTAACAGTAGTGTAAATTTAAAAAAAAAAATACTTTTTTGACTATGAAACATCAGTCTGCTAGTGTAATCTAATTGCAGTTGCCTTCCTGCCAGCGTGTGTGCCAGGCTCACAGCGTATACTGTGCCCACTTGCCCAGTGCCACCACTCATATCTTGTGTAACAATAGTGTAAATTTAAAAAAAAAACTTTTTTGACTGTGAAACATCAGTCTCCTTGTGTAATCTAATTGCAGTTGCCTGCTTGCCAGCGTGTGTGCCAGGCTCACAGCGTATACTGGGCCCACTTGCCCAGTGGCACCACTCATATTTTGTTTAATAGTAGTGTAAGTGTACATTTAAAAAAAAAAACTTTTTGGACTGTGAAACATCAGTCTACTTTTTTGTGTCAGGCTCACAGCGTATACTGTGCCCATTTGCCCAGTGGCACCACTCATATTTTGTTTAATAGTAGTGTAAGTGTACATTTAAAAAAAAAAAAACTTTTTGGACTGTGAAACATCAGTCTGCTTTTTTGTGTCAGGCTCAAAGCGTATACTGTGCCCACTTGCCCAGTGCCACCACTCATATCTGGTGTAACAGTAGTGTAAATTTAAAAAAACAATAACCTTTTTTGACTGTGAAACATCAGTCTGCTTGTGTAATCTAAATGCAGTTGCCTGCCTGCCAGCGTGTGTGCAAGGCCCACTTGCCCAGTGCCACCACTCATATCTGGTGTAACAGTAGTGTAAATTTAAAAAAAAAAAACTTTTTTGACTGTGAAACATCAGTCTGCTACTGTAATCTAATTGCATTTGCCTGCCTGTCAGTGTGTGTGCCAGGCTCACAGCTTATACTGTGCCCACTTGCTCAGTGCCACCACTCATATCTGGTGTAACAGTAGTGTAAATTTAAAAAAAAAAAACTTTTTTGACTGTGAAACATCAGTCTGCTTGTGTAATCTAATTGCAGTTGCCTGCCTGCCAGCGTGTGTGCCAGGCCCACTTGCCCAGTGCCACCACTCATATCTGGTGTAACAGTAGTGTAATTTAAAAAAAAAACAAAAAACTTTTTTGACTGTGAAACATCAGTCTGCTAGTGTAATCTAATTGCAGTTGCCTGCCTGCCAGCATGTGTGCCAGACTCACAGCGTATACTGTGCCCACTTGCCCAGTGCCACCACTCATATCTGGTGTAACAGTAGTGTAAATTTAAAAAAAAACTAACTTTTTTGACTGTGAAACATCAGTCTGCTTGTGTAATCTAATTGCAGTTGCCTGCCTGCCAGCGTGTGTGCCAGGCTCACAGCGTATACTGTGCCCACTTGCCCACCACCACTCATATCTGGTGTAACAGTAGTGTAAATTTAAAAAAAAAAATGTTTTGACTGTGAAACATCAGTCTGCTTGTGTAATCTAATTGCAGTTGCCTGCCTGCCAGCATGTGTGCCAGGCTCACAGCGTATACTGTGCCCACTTGCCCAGTGCCACCACTCATATCTGGTGTAACAATAGTGTAAATTAAAAAAAAAAACTTTTTTGACTGTGAAACATCATTCTCCTTGTGTAATCTAATTGCAGTTGCCTGCTTGCCAGCGTGTGTGCCAGGCTCACAGCATATACTGGGCCCACTTGCCCAGTGGCACCACTCATATCTTGTTTAATAGTAGTGTAAGTGTACACTTAAAAAAAAAAAAACTTTTTGGACTGTGAAACATCAGTCTACTTTTTTGTGTCAGGCTCACAGCGTATACTGTGCCCATTTGCCCAGTGGCACCACTCATATTTTGTTTAATAGTAGTGTAAGTGTACATTTAAAAAAATAAAACTTTTTGGACTGTGAAACATCAGTCTGCTTTTTTTGTGTCAGGCTCACAGCGTATACTGTGTCCACTTGCCAAGTGCCACCACTCATATCTGGTGTAACAGTAGTGTAAATTTAAAAAAAACAACAACCTTTTTTGACTGTGAAACATCAGTCTGCTTGTGTAATCTAAATGCAGTTGCCTGCCTGCCAGCGTGTGTGCAAGGCCCACTTGCCCAGTGCCACCACTCATATCTGGTGTAACAGTAGTGTAAATGTAAAAAAACAACAACCTTTTTTGACTGTGAAACTTCAGTCTGCTTGTGTAATCTAAATGCAGTTGCCTGCCTGCCAGCGTGTGTGCAAGGCCCACTTGCCCAGTGCCACCACTCATATCTGGTGTAACAGTAGTGTAAATTTTAAAAAAAAAAACTTTTTTGACTGTGAAACATCAGTCTGCTAGTGTAATCTAATTGCAGTTGCCTGCCTGCCAGTGTGTGTGCCAGGCTCACAGCTTATACTGTGCCCACTTGCCCAGTGCCACCACTCATATCTGGTGTAACAGTAGTGTAAATTTAAAAAAAATAAATTTTTTTGACTGTGAAACATCAGTCTGCTTGTGTAATCTAATTGCAGTTGCCTGCCTGCCAGCGTGTGTGCCAGGCCCACTTGCCCAGTGCCACCACTCATATCTGGTGTAACAGTAGTGTAATTTTTTAAAAAAAAAAACTTTTTTGACTGTGAAACATCAGTCTGCTAGTGTAATCTAATTGCAGTTGCCTGCCTGCCAACGTGTGTGCCAGGCTCACAGCGTATACTGTGCCCACTTGCCCAGTGCCACCACTCATATCTGGTGTAACAGTATTGTAAATTTTAAAAAAAACTAACTTTTTAGACTGTGAAACATCAGTCTGCTAGTGTAATCTAATTGAAGTTGTCTGCCAGCGTGTATACCAGGCTCACAGCATATACTGTGCCCACTTGCCCAGTGCCACCACTCATATCTGGTGTAACAGTAGTGTAAATAAAAAAATAAAAAACTTTTTTGACTGTGAAACATCAGTCTGCTTGTGTAATCTAATTGCAGTTGCCTGCCTGCCAGCGTGTGTGCCAGGCCCACTTGCCCAGTGACACCACTCATATCTGGTGTAACAGTAGTGTAAATTTAAAAAAAAAACTTTTTGACTGTGAAACATCAGTCTGCTTGTGTAATCTAATTGCAGTTGCCTGCCTGCCAGCATATGTGCCAGGCCCACTTGCCCAGTGCCACCACTCATATCTGGTGTAACAGTAGTGTAAGTTTAAAAAAAACAAACTTTTTTGACTGTGAAACATCAGTCTGCTAGTGTAATCTAATTGCAGTTGCCTGCCTGCCAGCGTGTGTGCCAGGCCCACTTGCCCAGTGCCACCACTCATATCTGGTGTAACAGTAGTGTAATTTTTAAAAAAAAAAAACTTTTTTGACTGTGAAACATCAGTCTGCTAGTGTAATCTAATTGCAGTTGCCTGCCTGCCAACGTGTGTGCCAGGCTCACAGCGTATACTGTGCCCACTTGCCCAGTGCCACCACTCATATCTGGTGTAACAGTATTGTAAATTTTTAAAAAAACTAACTTTTTAGACTGTGAAACATCAGTCTGCTAGTGTAATCTAATTGCAGTTGCCTGCCTGCCAGCGTGTATACCAGGCTCACAGCATATACTGTGCCCACTTGCCCAGTGCCACCACTCATATCTGGTGTAACAGTAGTGTAAATAAAAAAAAAAAAAAACTTTTTTGACTGTGAAACATCAGTCTGCTTGTGTAATCTAATTGCAGTTGCCTGCCTGCCAGCATGTGTGCCAGGCCCACTTGCCCAGTGCCACCACTCATATCTGGTGTAACAGTAGTGTAAATTTAAAAAAAAAACTTTTTGACTGTGAAACATCAGTCTGCTTGTGTAATCTAATTGCAGTTGCCTGCCTGCCAGCATATGTGCCAGGCCCACTTGCCCAGTGCCACCACTCATATCTGGTGTAACAGTAGTGTAAGTTTAAAAAAAACAAACTTTTTTGACTGTGAAACATCAGTCTGCTAGTGTAATCTAATTGCAGTTGCCTGCCTGCCAGCGTGTGTGCCAGGCTCACAGCGTATACTGTGCTCACTTGCCCAGTGCCACCACTCATATTTGGTGTAACAGTAGTGTAAATTAAAAAAAAAAACATTTTTTGACTGTGAAACATCAGTCTGCTTGTGTAATCTTATTGCAGTTGCCTGCCTGCCAGCGTGTGTGCCAGGCTCACAGCGTATACTGGGCCCACTTGGCCAGTGGCACTACTCATATCTTGTTTAATAGTAGTGTAAGTGTACATTTAAAAAAACAAAAACTTTTTGGACTGTGAAACATCAGTCTACTTTTTTGTGTCAGGCTCACAGCGTATACTGTACCCATTTGCCCAGTGGCACCACTCATATCTTGTTTAATAGTAGTGTAAGTGTACATTTAAAAAAACAAAAACTTTTTGGACTGTGAAACATCAGTCTGCTTTTTTGTGTCAGGCTCACAGCATATACTGTGCCCACTTGCCCAATGCCACCACTCATATCTTGTTTAATAGTAGTGTAAGTGTACATTTAAAAAAAACAAAAAACTTTTTTGACTGTGAAACATCAGTCTGCTTTTTTGTGTCAGGCTCACAGCGTATACTGTGCCCACTTGCCCAGTGCCACCACTCATATCTTGTTTAATAGTAGTGTAAGTGTACATTTAAAAAAGAAAAATGACAGGCAGAGGCAGGCCACCCCGCAGGTGCCGTCGTGGTCGTGGTGCTGTGATTCCCTTTGGCCCTAGAATAATGCCCAGTGTTCAGAGGCCACATACCCTGAACTCGAACAGTTCTGAGGACATAGTTGACTGGCTAACACAGGACACCCAATCTTCTACAGCTTCCGCTCGGAACCTTGACGCACCATCCTCCTCCAGCTTAGCTTCGGGCACCTCTCAAGTTACCACTCGCCCGCCTGCCGCCACCACCAACACTAGCACCACAGCCGCTTCACTTGATCTGTCAGAGGAGTTATTTACACATCAGTTTGAAGAAATGAGTGATGCGCAACCATCATTGACAGAGGATGTAGATAACAGTGATATGTCTCAGTCAGGCAGCATTACAGACATGGACGTATGGTGTGATGATGATGATGTACCCGCTGCTGCTTCCTTTGTTGAGTTGTCAGATACAAGTGAAGCGGTTTGTAATAGTAGCAATTTGAACAAGCCTTTAATTTTGTGTTATAACTCAGAAACAGCAATTGCCTAAAAAATAGGTTTGTAACATAAAAGAAGCTTGATGAATTAGTTGTTAATGCTTCATATAATGTTTTAATATTTGCCCAATAAGTGTCAGTTTATTGACTTCATAAACTGTATAATACTATCAGGGCAATTGTAAACGCAAACAGTTCAAATTAAGCAATAACGTAAATTATTGTATTCCTTGATTAGGCAGGTATAGTTCATCAAGTTATGTGAAAATAACGAATAATAATGGATTAAATAGTTCTGACCTGAGAACCCAGGAGTTAGATACTTGTGTCTGTTTGCTATGAACAGCAGCGTGGTATTCACAGGGAGAGCGGTTGTTGGCTGCAGCTGATGACGTCACTGCTACTCGCTGTGCTGTGTCTGAAGCGGCTTGCAAATCCTGTTACCTTGTAACAGCTTCAGGATGAGATGTCGAGTCAGTTTGATTTCCTTGCAATAGGTGAAATCTTCCAGTAATGGATTAAAGTAGTAGAGCTGCTAAATGTAGGGATGAAAATAAGAGATGTTATCAGTAACTTTTAGGAACTCTTTAAATAGAAATTAGAGAGGCTGTTGGAGAGTGTGGAAAACTCTCAGAGACACGCTTGAACTGTGAATCCTTTCTCAATTAACCAGCAATGAGTGCTGGGGGAAGTGCTTGATATAGGAAGCACTTAAAGGGACAGACCATTAGTAAGCAGTAACCCTGACAGAGCCCCCCACAAAAAGAACCACAGCGAGGTTCAAGGCCTGGGACGATCAGGGTTACGTCTATGGAAGAGAGAGATCAGACGTGGAGCAGATATGTTCGAGGCAGGCTCCCAGGAATCATCTTCATGTCCAAATCCTTTCCAATGAACCAAATAGAAAAGATTCCCATGACGGAGTCTAGAATCCAGAATGCTATGAACCTCATACTGTACATCAAGGGTAGCAGAAGGTATTGGGTCTGCTGATGTAACATTTGATATGGGTAGGTTACAAGGTTTGACAAGAGACACATGGAAAGTCGGATGTATCTTGAAAGTTGATGGCAGTTGGAGTGTAACTGTCGTTGGACCATTTACCCTGATGATAGGGTAAGGACCCAAAAAGAGTTTACCTAGTTTCCTACAAGGATAGGATATCTTGAGGTTCTTAGTGGAGAGCCATACTTGTTGTCCTACGGAATATTGAGGACTAGGTCTGTGGCGAAGATCGTAGTACCTGCGTTGTGATGCTTGTGCCTGAAGAATATGTTCACGAATCGAAGAAAAGTTGGCAGAAATGTCGTTAACTAGATCATTCACCTGAGGACATGGGGTATCAATCTTCGGAAGTAGAGTGAAATTTGGATGTAAACCATAATTTACAAAAAATGGTGATGTGCCAGTTGTGGAACTCTTATTATTATTATAGGCGAATTCTGCTAGGGGCAAGTAGGAGGCCCATAAATCTTGTTGGTGAGAGCAGAAGCATCGTAGGTATTGCTCGAGCCACTGGTTCACCCTCTCCGTCTGCCCATTCGTTTGAGGATGGTAGGCAGTGGTGAGTTTTTGTTCTATATGCAGAGCAGCACACAAATTTCTCCAGAACTTAGAAGTGAATTGGGTTCCACGGTCACTAAGGGTGGTTTTAGGAATTCCATGCAATCTTACAATGTTTTGAATGAACAATTCACTTCTGATCTTGGAAGTGGGTAGGGAGGCAATCAGTGTGAAATGTGCCATCTTTGAGAATAAATCGGTGACAACCATTATAGTGGTGTAATTGTTAGAGACAGGTAAGTCCACGATAAAGTCCAGAGATACCGCCTCCCAGGGTACTTGTGGTACAGGTAAAGGCTGTAAAAGACCCGCAGGAAGTTGTTTAGAAGGTTTGGAGGTTGCACATATAACGCATTTAGATATATATTCTTTGAGATCGAGGTTAAGAGTAGGCCACCAAAAAGAACGCTTTAGTAAATCCAAAGTTTTATCCCTTCCCATGTGTCCAGCAAGGGGGGACTCATGAACTGTTTTCAAGATTGAAGATCTAAGATTTGGAGGTATGTATAGCTTCCCGTCCTTGCAGAGTAAGCCGTCAGAATTGTAGGTAAGATCTGTATGAGGTATTGATGGGTCAATAGCAATAGCATCTTTTATCACTGTAGTTAGACTTGTTATAACACCAATGATAGAGTCCTTAGGGACAACAGTAGTAGGAATACATGGTATTATAGGTTTAGGACCTTGTCTAGAGAGGGCGTCAGCCTTGCCATTTTTAGTACCAGGCCTGTAGGTAATGATGTAATGGAAACGAGAAAAGTAAAGACTCCAGCGTAATTGTATGGAGGATAGGGTTCAATTGGACTGAAGATATTGCAGATTTTTGTGGTCAGTATATATGACAGTTGGTTGTGTTGCGCCCTCAAGCAAGTGTCTCCAGTGATCGAAGGAACACTTTATTGCAAGTAATTCTTTCTCGCCAACTGGATAATTTAACTCTGCTGGTTGCATCAATCTAGAGAAAAATGCGACCGGGTGTAAGGGATCTTTGAACGATTTCCGTTGAGAGAGGATTGCCCCTATTGCGAACTCAGAAGCGTCAACTTCCAGGATGAATTGCTTTTCTAAATCCGGGTATTGGAGAATGGGTGCTGTAGTGAATTTATTTTTTAAAAGATCAAATACCTGTTGAGTATGGCTTGTCCACCTGAAAGGATGATTCAATTTGGTAAGCTCAGTAAGAGGTTTGGTAATAGCAGCAAATCCAGGAATGAATTTCCTATAATAATTTGAGAAGCCAAGGAAACGTTGAACATCTTTCTTACATTGAGGAGTTGGCCAGTTATGAATAGCCTGAACCTTGTCATCTTGCATCTTGATTCCATCAGGAGAGATGTTATAACCCAAGAAAGAGATATTATTTGATTCAAATATACATTTTTCTAGTTTAGCGTATAGGTTATTTTTTCGTAACCTAGTGAGAACCTCTCTAACATGTATTCTATGTTGATCTAAATTTTGTGAGTAAACTAGAATATCGTCCAAATAGACAACAACATATACATCCAGAATATCTCTGAAAAGATCATTGATTAAGCATTGGAATGTTGCTGGGGCATTGCACAGACCGAATGGCATCACTGTATATTCGAATAGCCCATATCTAGTCCGAAAAGCAGTGAGCCATTCGTCGCCAGCTCTCATTCGTATAAGATTATAGGCACCTCGAAGATCCAATTTCGTGAAAATTGAGGCCCCCCGTAATCTTTCAATTAATTCAGGGATCAAAGGTAGGGGATACCTGTTTTTTCTGGGACGCCTGTTCAATTCCCTGTAATCGATAATTGGTCTTAACGTGCCATCTTTATTGGTGATAAAAAATATGCCTGCACCTGCAGGAGAGGTACTAGGTCTTATAAAACCTTTTCTGAGGTTCTCATCGATATAATTTTTAAGGTGTTCTAATTCTGGTTTTGAAAGGGGGTAGATATGTCCGTAGGGAATTGAAACTCCTGGGAGTAAATCAATGGGACAATCATAATCCCTATGAGGGGGCAAACATTCAGCTTCTTTTTTATTAAAAACATCTGAGAAGTCTGCATATTGTTTAGGTAAAATATTATCCTCAACCTGTAGCATAATTATATCTGATGATGTCTTACTATTTTGAGTGAGATGAGGGAAAGATAAACTGAAGTCATTCCAGTTTATAGTTGGTTTGTGTTTACAAAACCAATTTATACCAAGGATTACATTAAACATTGGTGAAGATATGACATCAAAAGTGAGTGTTTCTGTGATGTGTGTGCAAGATGTTACCTGTAATGGTGTAGTCTGGTGTGTGACAGGACCTGATTTTAAAAAAGAGCCATCAATGACCTTCACAGAGACCGGAGTTCTCTTACACACCAGAGGTATTTTATTCTGTTTCACAAAAGAAAAATCAACAAAATTTCTACATGAGCCGGTGTCCAGGATAGCTTCAGTTGTTATCCTGATTTGATCCCACTGTAAAATAATAGGGATAGTTAGATATGAGGGTTTAATGGTTTTCATCAGCAGGGATTCAGAGATGTTAGGCAACCTACCCTTCTTATTCTTAGCGAGAACAGGGCAGTCCTTTACTTCATGTGTGGGGCAGGCGCAATACATGCACAGACTATGCAACTTCCTCCTAGTCTTTTCCTGAGAGGAGAGGGGACCCTTCATGAAGCCTATGTCCATAGGTTGCGGCGATTCCTTAGTTTGATAAACGGGAGTGGAGAGAAAGCTTCTTGTACCGCTAGCCTTTTCAGAGCGGCGTTCCCTAAGCCGTCTATCTATGTTAATAGTGAGGGAAAAGAAATCTTCCAATGAATCTGGAATACCTGTGCGCGAGAGTTCATCCTTTATATCCTCAGACAACCCTAAACGATATTGAGTTTTAAGTGAGACCTCATTCCATCCGGAATCGCGGGCGGAAATTTTAAATTGTGTGATGTATGTCTCCACAGGGTTCTTTCTTTGTTTTAAAGATCTAAGTATGTTTTCAGCTGTGACCTGTTTGAAAGGGTCATCATATAATGCTGACATTTGATCAAAGAACTCATCGAGGGATCCCAGTATTGCATCATCATTTTCAAAAAAAGAGTCAGCCCAAGCCCTAGGCTCCCCCCTCAAATATGATATCACAGTGAGCACTCTTGACCTTTCAGTGGGATAAGTGCGTGGCTTCAATTGAAAAAGCAACATGCAGGAGTTTTTAAACTCTCTGAATCTTGAACGGTCACCAGATAATTTTTCTGGGGGGGAGACCATGGGTTCAGGGATAGAATCTGCACTTGCAGGTTTAGGTGCCAGAGTCTCTCTTAAGCAGGCCTTCAAAGCCTGATTTTCCACTTGTAATTCATGGAAAGAACCTGATAGAGCTTCTAATCTGTCTGACAGGACTTGAACTTTATCACTTAAAAGATCTTGTTCCATAATTGCTGTTGAGTAAATATGTTTGGTATAGGATAATTCTGTGTACACAAACACTAAATCCTTGCTTCCTTATGGCTGGTTAATTCTGTAATAGTAGCAATTTGAACAAGCCTTTAATTTTGTGTTATAACTCAGAAACAGCAATTGCCTAAAAAATAGGTTTGTAACATAAAAGAAGCTTGATGAATTAGTTGTTAATGCTTCATATAATGTTTTAATATTTGCCCAATAAGTGTCAGTTTATTGACTTCATAAACTGTATAATACTATCAGGGCAATTGTAAACGCAAACAGTTCAAATTAAGCAATAACGTAAATTATTGTATTCCTTGATTAGGCAGGTATAGTTCATCAAGTTATGTGAAAATAACGAATAATAATGGATTAAATAGTTCTGACCTGAGAACCCAGGAATTAGATACTTGTTTCCGTTTGCTATGAACAGCAGCGTGGTACTCACAGGGAGAGCGGTTGTTGGCTGCAGCTGATGACGTCACTGCTACTCGCTGTGCTGTGTCTGAAGCGGCTTGCAAATCCTGTTACCTTGTAACAGCTTCAGGATGAGATGTCGAGTCAGTTTGATTTCCTTGCAATAGGTGAAATCTTCCAGTAATGGATTAAAGTAGTAGAGCTGCTAAATGTAGGGATGAAAATAAGAGATGTTATCAGTAACTTTTAGGAACTCTTTAAATAGAAATTAGAGAGGCTGTTGGAGAGTGTGGAAAACTCTCAGAGACACGCTTGAACTGTGAATCCTTTGTCAATTAACCAGCAATGAGTGCTGGGGGAAGTGCTTGATATAGGAAGCACTTAAAGGGACAGACCATTAGTAAGCAGTAACCCTGACACGGTTGATGATGACGATGCGTCTGTGGATGTCACCTGGGTGCCCGCTAGAAGAGAAGAAGAACAGGGGGAAAGTTCAGATGGGGAGACAGAGAGGAGGAGACGAGTTGGAAGCAGGGGGAGGTCGTCGCAAGGAGCTTGTGGCACAGTCAGACAGCATGCATCGGCACCCGGGGTCAGCCAGGCAGCACGCCAATCAACGCATGCTGTTGCCACCACCAGAATGACGTCATCGCAGAGCTCAGCAGTGTGGTATTTTTTGTGTGTGTCTGCCTCTGACAACAGCGATGCCATTTGCAATCTGTGCCAAAAGAAACTGAGTCGTGGGAAGTCCAACACCCACCTAGGTACAACTGCTTTGCGAAGGCACATGATCGCACATCATAAACGCCTATGGGATCAACACATGAGTAGAAGCAGCACACAAACTCAAAGCCGAAATCCTCCTCCTGGTCCAGCATCTTCAGCCACGTCAACCGCTGCTGTCCTCCTTGCCCCCTCTCAACCATCCACCACTCCGTCTCTCGCCTTAAGCAGTTCCTGCTCATTCGCCCACAGTCAGGTGTCTGTCAAGGACATGTTTGAGCATAAGAAGCCAATGTCACAAAGTCACCCCCTTGCCCGGCGTCTGACAGCTGGCTTGTCTGAACTCTTAGCCCACCAGCTTTTACTATACAAGCTGGTGGAGTCAGGCATTCCAAAAATTTGTAGCTATTGGTACACTGCAGTGGAAGGTACCTGACCGAAATTTCTTTGCACAAAAGGCAATCCGCAACCTGTACTCAATTGTGCGAAAGGAAGTAATGGCATGTCTGGCACACAGTGTTGTGGCAAGGGTCCATCTGACCACTGATACCTGGTCTGCAAAGCATGGTCAGGGCAGGTATATCACCTACACTGCGCATTGGGTAAACCTGCTGATGGCTGACAACCATGGAATGTGTGGCTCTGCAGAGGAGTTGGTGACACCACCACGACTTGCAGGCAGGCCTGCTGCCACCTCCTCTACTCCTCCTACTCCATCCTCTTCCATAACCTCCTCGGCTGAGTCCTCTTCTGCTGCTGTGTCTTGCTCCACATCAACGGCACCCTCCCAGCTCTGCAGGTACTATTCCACATCCCGGATACGGCAGTGTCACGCCGTCTTGGGGTTGACTTGCCTGAAAGCAGAGAGTCACACCGGACCAGCACTCCTGTCCGCCCTGAACGCACAGGTGGATCAGTGGCTGACTCCGCACCAACCGGAGATCGGCAAAGTGGTTTCTGACAACGGAAGTAATTTGCTGTGCGGCATTGAAATTGGGCAAGTTGACACATGTGCCGTGCATGGCACATGTGTGTAATCTGATCGTACAACGCTTTGTGCATAAGTACCCAGGCTTACAGGACGTCCTGAAGCAGGCCAGGAAGGTGTGTGGCCATTTGAGGCGTTCCTACACGGCCATGGCGCACTTTTCAGATATCCAGCGGCGAAACAACATGCCAGTGAGGCGCTTGATTTGTGACAGCCCGACACGTTGGAATTCAACACTCCTAATGCTCGACCACCTGATCCAACAAGAAAAAGCCGTTAACGAGTATTTGTATGACCGGGGTGCTAGGACAGCCTCTGCGGAGCTGGGAATTTTTTTTGCCACGTTACTGGATGCTCATGCGCAATGCCTGTAGGCTCATGCATCCTTTTGAGGAGGTGACAAACCTAGTCAGTCGCACCGAAGGCACCATCAGCAACATCATACCATTTGTTTTCTTCCTGGAGCGTGCCCTGCGAAGAGTGCTGGATCAGGCCATAGATGAGCGTGAAGAGGAAGAGTTGTGGTCACCATCACCACCAGAAACAGCCTTATTAGCATCGCTTGCTGGACCTGCGGCAACGCTGGAAGAGGATTGTGAGGAAGAGGAGTCAGAGGAGGAATGTGGCTTTGAGGAGGAGGAGGAAGACCAACCACAACAGGCATCCCAGAGTGCTCATTGTCACCTATCTGGTACCTGTGGTGTTGTACGTGGCTGGGGGGAAGAAGATACCTTCAGTGAGATCACTGAGGACGAGGAACGGGACATGAGTAGCTTGACATCCAACCTTGTGCAAATGGGGTCTTTCATGCTGTCGTGCCTGTTGAGGGACCCTCGTATAAAAAAGCTGAAGGAGAACGACCTGTACTGGGTATCCACGCTACTAGACCCCCGGTATAAGCATAAAGTGCCTGAAATGTTACCGAATTACCGCAAGTCGGAAAGGATGCAGCAGTTCCAAAATAAATAAAAAGTATGCTTTACACAGCGTATAAGGGTGAAGTCACAGCACAACGGGAATCTAACAGGGGAAGAGGTGAAAGTAATCCTCCGACTCCCCCGACCACGCCAGCAAGGACAGGGCGCTTTACAGACGTGTTGTTGATGGAGGACATGTGGAGCTTTTTAAGTCCTATGCATCGCCACAGCCCTTCCGGGTCCACCCTCAGAGAACGACTCGACCGACAGGTAGCAGACTACCTCGCCTTAACTGCAGATCTCGACACTCTGAGGAGCAATGAACCCCTTGACTACTGGGTGTGCAGGCTTGACCTGTGGCCTGAGCTATCCCAATTTGCGATAGAACTTCTGGCCTGCCCCGCTTCAAGTGTCCTGTCAGAAAGGACCTTCAGTGCATCAGGAGGTACTGTCACTGAGAAGAGAAGTCGCCTAGGTCAAAAAGTCTAGATTACCTCACCTCTATTAAGATGAATGAGGGATGGATCCCGAAGGGACTGACATTGGGCGATACATTCGAGTAAAAAAGGCCTGATGAGATGAGCTGCCTTGGGCTAAAAATGGTCCACACGCTGCTGTATTTTATCTTCGAATGCCGGATGACTTGCGTGACTTATCCGCAACCCACTAGGGTTCAAGCCGCAATGTTTTAGGGCACTTTCTGTCTGGGAAACGAACATCAATTGTTCTGGCCGCTGCTACAGCAGTGGCTGCAACAATACCTAATTTTTCAGGCATGTGTACATGCCAAATTTTTCTGACCTCTGGTGCTGCACTGTGGCTTCAAAAACCAAACCAAAAAAAAGGCACATAACAGGGATTAAACTGATCAGAATAGTACTACTTAACACACCACTCCTATCTGGTGGCACAGTAGATTGCACGCGCAGTGCCCAAAATTTGAAGTAGGAGGACCGACCAAGCATCTTTTTCCATCTCCCGGTTCCTAAAATCCATGCCATATACACGTCCCCTGAAAGGGGACGTAACAGGGATTAAACTGATCAGAATAGTACTACTTGACACACCACTCCTATCTGGTGGCACAGTAGATTGCACGCGCAGTGCCCCAAATTTGAAGTAGGAGGACCGACCAAGCATCTTTTTCCATCTCCCGGTTCCTAAAATCCATGCCATATACACGTCCCCTGATAGGGGACGTAACAGGGATTAAACTGATCAGAATAGTACTACTTAACACAACACTCCTATCTGGTGGCACAGTAGATTGCACGCGCAGTGCCCCAAATTTGAAGTAGGAGGACCGACCAAGCATCTTTTTCCATCTCCCGGTTCCTAAAATCCATGCCATATACACGTCCCCTGATAGGGGACGTAACAGGGATTAAACTGATCAGAATAGTACTACTTAACACACCACTCCTATCTGGTGGCACAGTAGAATGCACGCGCAGTGCCCCAAATTTGAAGTAGGAGGACCGACCAAGCATCTTTTTCCATCTCCCAGTTCCTAAAATCCATGCCATATACACGTCCCCTGATAGGGGACGTAACAGGGATTAAACTGATCAGAATAGTACTACTTGACACACCACTCATATCTGGTGGCACAGTAGATTGCACACACAGTGCCCCAAATTTGAAGTAGGAGGACCAACCAAGCATCTTTTTCCATCTCCCGGTTCCTAAAATCCATGCCATATACACGTCCCCTGATAGGGGACATAACAGGGATTAAACTCATCAGAATAGTACTACTTAACACACCACTCATATCTGGTGGCACCGTAGATTGCACGCGCAGTGCTCCAAATTTGAAGTAGGAGGACTGACCAAGCATCTTTTTCCATCTCCCGGTTCCTAAAATCCATGCCATATACACGTCCCCTGATAGGGGACGTAACAGGGATTAAACTGATCAGAATAGTACTACTTAACACACCACTCCTATCTGGTGGCACAGTAGAATGCACGCGCAGTGCCCCAAATTTGAAGTAGGAGGACCGACCAAGCATCTTTTTCCATCTCCCAGTTCCTAAAATCCATGCCATATACACGTCCCCTGATAGGGGACGTAACAGGGATTAAACTGATCAGAATAGTACTACTTGACACACCACTCATATCTGGTGGTTGGATGGAGGAAGAGACCTTCAATGACATCAGTGAGGACAAGGAACGGGACATGGCTAGC
Organism: Bombina bombina; assembly: GCF_027579735.1. Classification (NCBI taxonomy): domain Eukaryota; kingdom Metazoa; phylum Chordata; class Amphibia; order Anura; family Bombinatoridae; genus Bombina; species Bombina bombina. The sequence goes on from NC_069505.1 coordinate 409,728,599, forward strand.
TTGGTATCCAACCTTGTGCAAATGGGGAGTTTGCGGTTGTGCAAATGGACTGTTTGCGGTTGTTTGCGGTGCGTTAAAGGGACAGTCTAGGCCAAAATAAACTTTCATGATTCAGATAGAGCATGTAATTTTAAACAATTTTCCAATTTACTTTTATCACCAATTTTGCTTTGTTCTCTTGGTATTCTTAGTTGAAAGCTAAACCTAGGAGGTTCATATGCTAATTTCTTAGACCTTGAAGCCCACCTCTTTCAGATTGCATTTTAACAGTTTTTCACCACTAGAGGGTGTTAGTTCACACATTTCATATAGATAACACTGTGCTCGTGCACAAGAAGTTATCTGGGAGCAGGCACTGATTGGCTAGACTGCAAGTCTGTCAAAAGAACTGAAAAAAGGGGCAGTTTGCAGAGGCTTAGATACAAGATAATCACAGAGGTTAAAAGTATATTATTATAAATGTGTTAGTTATGCAAAACTGGGAAATGGGTAATAAAGGGATTAACTATCTTTTAAAACAATAACTATTCTGGTGTAGACTGTCCCTTTAAACGGGGAGTTTGGTCTGTCACTGTGAAGCGGGCGTAACCCTTACACTACCTGATCGATACAACATCATACCTGATGTTTTAAAGCACGTTATTCCAAACAATTTAGGAATGTTAGGTGATTTATGCCCTTTATGGCTTAAAAACAGACTCTGCATCAACTATGTAATTTTCCATGGAAGTTTTGCCATGGATCCCCCTCCGGCATGCCACAATCCAGGTGTTAGTCCCCTTGAAACAACTTTTCCATCACTATTGTGGCCAGAAAGAGTCCCTGTGGGTTTTAAAATTCGCCTGCCTATTGAAGTCAATGGCGGTTCGCCCGGTTCACCCGTTCGCGAACAGTTGCGGATGTTCGCGTTCGCCATTTGCGAACGCTAAATTTTAGGTTTGCAACATCACTATTAATAACTTTATTAAAGTTGCAGCGGCGTCGGGGAGCGGCGGGATAGGGGTTAAACAGTTTAGTATAGTGGCGGTGTTTAGTGACAGTATACAAATAAAGCTGTTAAAAAGCTGAATAGCAGCAAGATCGATGACTGTTAGTTAACAATGGTCCGCTGCTCATCGCCCCGTACTTGGTACGCGGCTTTTTGCAGCTTTCTTGTTAAATATGGAGAGCGTATTCAGGTCTGCGGCAGCGATGTTAGGCGATGATATGTGAAAATTTTTTTGAAAAATCAAAAATTAAAAATTAAAATTTGTGTGAAAAATATATCCATAAAACTGTGTAGTTTGTGAAACCAAGATTAATTTTTGGTTTTCACTGACATATACTACAAGTATATATTTTCAATAACATATTTTTTGGTTTCACAAACTACGGCCTAGATTTAGAGTTGGGCGGTAGCCGTGAAAACCAGCGTTAGAGGCTCCTAACGCTGGTTTTAGGCTACCTCTGGTATTTGGAGTCATTAAAAAAAGGGTCTAACGCTCACTTTTCAGCCGCGACTTTTCCATACCGCAGATCCCCTTACGTAAATTGCGTATCCTATCTTTTCAATGGGATTTTTCTAACTCCGGTATTTAGAGTCGTGTCTGAAGTGAGCGTTAGACATCTAACGACAAAACTCCAGCCGCAGGAAAAAAGTCAGTAGTTAAGAGCTTTCTGGGCTAACGCCGGTTCATAAAGCTCTTAACTACTGTACTCTAAAGTACACTAACACCCATAAACTACCTATGTACCCCTAAACCGAGGTCCCCCCACATCGCCGCAACTCGATTAAATTTTTTTAACCCCTAATCTGCCGACCGCCACCTACGTTATACTTATGTACCCCTAATCTGCTGCCCCTAACACCCCCCACAACACCGTAGCCAGCTACCTACAATAATTAACCCCTAATCTGCCGACCGCAAAGCGCCGCCACCAACGTTATACTTATGTACCCCTAATCTGCTGCCCCTAACACCGCCGACCCCTATATTATATTTATTAACCCCTAATCTGCCCCCCTCAACGTCGCCTCCACCTGCCTACACTTATTAACCCCTAATCTGCCGAGCGGACCGCACCGCTATTATTATAAAGTTATTAACCCCTAATCTGCCTCACTAACCCTATAATAAATAGTATTAACCCCTAATCTGCCCTCCCTAACATCGCCGACACCTAACTTCAATTATTAACCCCTAATCTGCCGACTGGAGCTCACCGCTATTCTAATAAATGTATTAACCCCTAAAGCTAAGTCTAACCCTAACACTAACACCCCCCTAAATTAAATATAATTTTAATCTAACGAAATTAATTAACTCTTATTAAATAAATTATTCCTATTTAAAGCTAAAGGATTCTATCAGCCAATCGGAATTAAGGTAGGAATATTCTGATTGGCTGATGGAATCTTGGATGACGTCATTTAAAGGAACCGTCATTCGTCGTTCAGTCGTCGGCCAGGATGGATGTTCCGCGTCGGAGGTCTTCAGGATCCTGCCGCTCCGCTCCGGATGGATGACAATAGAAGATCCCGCTTGGATGAAGACTTCAATCTGATGGAAGACCTCTTCTGCCCCGCTTGGATGAAGACTTCAGCGGGATCATGGACCTCTTCAGCCCCCCGCTTGGGCTTGGATCAGGACATCGGAGGAGCTCTTCTGGATCGATCGGTGAACCTGGTATGGTGAAGATAAGGTAGGAAGATCTTCAGGGGCTTAGTGTTAGGTTTATTTAAGGGGGGTTTGGGTTAGATTAGGGGTATGTGGGTGGTGGGTTGTAATGTTGGGGGGGGGGGTATTGTATGTTTTTTTTTACAGGCAAAAGAGCTGAACTTCTTGGGGCATGCCCCGCAAAGGGCCCTGTTCAGGGCTGGTAAGGTAAAAGAGCTTTGAACTTTAGTAATTTAGAATAGGGTAGGGCATTTTTTTATTTTGGGGGGCTTTGTTATTTTATTAGGGGGCTTAGAGTAGGTGTAATTAGTTTAAAATTGTTGTAATATTTTTCTGATGTTTGTAAATATTTTTTTATTTTTTGTAACTTAGTTCTTTTTTATTTTTTTGTACTTTAGATAGTTTATTTCATTGTAGTTATTTGTAGGTATTGTATTTAATTTATTTATTGATAGTGTAGTGTTAGGTTTAATTGTAGATAATTATAGGTATTTTATTTAATTAATTTATTGATAGTGTAGTGTTAGGTTTAATTGTAACTTAGGTTAGGATTTATTTTACAGGTAATTTTGTAATTATTTTAACTATTTTAGCTATTAAATAGTTCTTAACTATTTAATAACTATTGTACCTGGTTAAAATAAATACAAAGTTACCTGTAAAATAAATATTAATCCTAAAATAGCTATAATTATAATTTATATTGTAGCTATATTAGGATTTATTTTACAGGTAAGTATTTAGCTTTAAATAGGAATAATTTATTTAATGAGAGTTAATTAATTTCGTTAGATTAAAATTATATTTAATTTAGGGGGGTGTTAGTGTTAGGGTTAGACTTAGCTTTAGGGGTTAATACATTTATTAGAATAGCGGTGAGCTCCAGTCGGCAGATTAGGGGTTAATAATTGAAGTTAGGTGTCGGCGATGTTAGGGAGGGCAGATTAGGGGTTAATACTATTTATTATATGGTTAGTGAGGCGGATTAGGGGTTAATAACTTTATTATAGTAGCGCTCAGGTCCGGTTGGCAGATTAGGGGTTAATAAGTGTAGGCAGGTGGAGGCGACGTTGTGGGGGGCAGATTAGGGGTTAATAAATATAATATAGGGGTCGGCGATGTTAGGGCAGCAGATTAGGGGTACATAGGGATAATGTAAGTAGCGGCGGTTTACGGAGCGGCAGATTAGGGGTTAATAATAATATGCAGGGGTCAGCGATAGCGGGGGCGGCAGATTAGGGGTTAATAAGTGTAAGGTTAGGGGTGTTTAGACTCGGGGTACATGTTAGAGTGTTAGGTGCAGACGTAGGAAGTGTTTCCGCATAGCAAACAATGGGGCTGCGTTAGGAGCTGAACGCGGCTTTTTTGCAGGCGTTAGGTTTTTTTTCAGCTCAAACAGCACCATTGTTTCCTATGGGGGAATCGTGCACGAGCACGTTTTTGAGGCTGGCCACGTCCGTAAGCAACTCTGGTATCGAGAGTTGAAGCTGCGTTAAATATGCTCTACGCTCCTTTTTTGGAGGCTAACGCAGCCTTTATGTGGACTCTCAATACCAGAGTTATTTTTATGGTGCGGCCAGAAGAAAGCCGGCGTTAGCTTTTCGGGTCGTTACCGACAAAACTCTAAATCTAGCGGTACAGTTTTTATGGATATATTTTTCACACAAATTTTTATTTTTAATTTTTGATTTTTCAACAATTTCACATTTCCCACTAACTCTGGGAAGGAACTCACTATCCCTCAAGGATTCATTGTCACCTATCCCTACTTATTGGATTAGGAAGATTATCCCAAATTGGACAATCACATCCATTTGACATTTGAACATACAGGACTAGTATACTGTATTTTCCTAACTAGATATTAACCACATGGATCCATGTTTTTTAATTTTATTTTAATTTAATTGTATTCATTTTTAACTGTATCTATTTGTTGGGTAAATAAATGTAAACAATTTGAAGTATATATCCTTAGCCTTGTATTTTAGGCGCTCCTTTGATCTTGATTATTTTAACTATTTCTGCTAGTGGTGTTGATGTTGTGCTGATACAATCACATAACTGTTACTTTGATCAGTATTCTGCTTGTACAGTTATTACCCAGTGACCACCAGCTGCCGTCTGCAGAGGATTCTGCCCTCACCTCGTTTGGTGCAACAGAGATAAACTGCTGCTATGATGAATAACACAAGGACCACAGCTCCTGCCCTCAGATAGGGGCTTAGCCAACTGGCTCGTTGTCTGGTTATTAGATACAATTCTGAGGCAGAGAAGAACAGAAGTCAGATTAATCTCCTCTAGCACTGAACTCACACTTATTAGCTCTAGCACTGCACTGACACTTATTAGCTCTAGCACTGCACTCACATATAGCTCCAGCACTGAACTCACACTCACTATCTACAGCACTGAACTCACACTCACTAGCTCCAGTACTGAACTCACACTTATTAGCTCTAGCACTAAACTCACACTTATTAGCTCTAGCACTGCACTCACATATAGCTCCAGCACTGAACTCACACTCACTATCTACAGCACTGAACTCACACTCACTAGCTCCAGTACTGAACTCACACTCACTATCTACAGCACGGAACTCACACTCACTAGCCCCAGCACTGCACTCACATATAGCTCCAGCACTGAATTCACACTCACTATCTACAGCACTGAACTCATACTCACTAGCTCCAGCAGTGAACTCACACTCACAAGCTTCAGCACTGAACTCACACTCACTAACCCCAAAACTGTAATCATACTCACTAGCTCCAGCACTGGACTCGCACTCACTAGCTCCAGCACTGAACTCACACTCAGTAGCTCCAGCACTGAATTCACACTCTCTAGCTCTAGCACTGGAATCACACTCACTAGCTCTAGCACTGGAATCACACTCACTAGCTCCAGCTCTGAACTCACTCAGTAGCTCCAGCACTGAATTCACACTCACATTTTACTAGCTCTAGCACTGAATTCACACTCACTAGCTCCAGCACTGAATTCACACTCACTATCTACAGCACTGAACTCACACTCACTAGCTCCAGCACTGAACTCATACTCACTAGCTCCAGCACTGGACTCACATTTTACTAGCTCTAGCACTGAACTCACACTCACTAGCTCCAGCACTGAATTCACACTCACTATCTACAGCACTGAACTCACACTCACTAGCTCCAGCACTGAATTCACACTCTCTAGCTCTAGCACTGGACTCAAACTCACTAGCTCTAGCACTGAGCTCACACTCACTACGTCCAGCACTGGACTCATGTTTTAATAGCTCTAGCACTGAACTCACACTCACTAGCTCCAGCACTGAATTCACACTCACTATCTACAGCACTGAACTCACACTCACTAGCTCCAGCACTGAACTCACATTTTTCTAGCTCTAGCACTGAACTCACATTTTACTAGCTCCAGAACTAAACTCACACTCACTAGCTCCAGCACTGAACTCACACTCACTAGCTCCAGCACTGAACTCACACTCACTAGCTCCAAAACTGGACTCACACTCACTAGCTCCAGCACTGAACTCACACTCACTAGCTCCATCACTGAACTCACACTCACTAACCCAAAAACTGGACTCATAATCGCTAGCTCTAGCACTGGACTCACACTCACTAGCCCCATCACTGAACTCACACTCACTAACCCAAAAACTGGACTCATAATCGCTAGCTCTAGCACTGGACTCACACTCACTAGCTCCAGCACTGAACTCACACTCACTAGCTCCAGCACTGAATTAACACTCTCTAGCTCTAGCACTGGACTCACACTCACTAGCTCCAGCACTGGACTTACACTCACTAGCTCTAGCACTGAACTCACACTCACTAGCTCCAGCACTGAATTAACACTCTCTAGCTCTAGCATTGGACTCAAACTCACTAGCTCCAGCAGTGAGCTCACACTCACTAGCTCCAGCACTGGACCTACACTCACTAGCTCTAGCAATGAACTCACACTCACTAGCTCCAGCACTAAATTCACACTCACTAGCTCCAGCACTGAACTCACACTCACTAGCTCCAGCACAGAACTCACACTCACTAGCTATAGCACTGAACTCATACTCACTAGCTCTAGCACTGAACTCACACTCACTAGCTCCAGCACTGAGCTCACACTCAGTAGCTCCAGCACTGAACTCACACTCACTAGCTCCAGCACTGAACTCACACTCACTAACCCCAAAACTGGACTCATGCTCACTAGCTCCAGAACTGGACTCACACTCACTAGCTCCAGCACTGAACTCACACTCACTAGCTCCAGCATTGAATTAACACTCTCTAGCTCTAGCACTGGACTCACACTCACTAGCTCCAGCACTGAGCTCACACTCACTAACTCCAGCACTGAACTCACACTCACTAGCTCCAGCACTGAACTCACACTCACTAGCTCCAGCACTGAACTCAAACTCACTAGCTCCAGCATTGGATTCACACTCACTAGCTCCAGCACTGATCTCACACTCACTAGCTCCAGCACTGAATTCACACTCACTAGCTCCAGCACTGAACTAACACTCACTAGCTCCAGCACTGAACTCACACTCACTAGCTCCAGCACTGAGCTCACACTCGCTAGCTTCAGCCCTGAGCTCACACTCGCTAGCTCCAGCCTTGAGCTCACACTCAGTAGCTCCAGCACTGAACTCACACTCACTACCCCCAAAACTGGACTCATACTCACTAGCTCCAGCACTGAACTCACACTCACTAGCTCCAGCACTGAATTAACACTCTCTAGCTCTAGCACTGGACTCACACTCACTAGCTCCAGCACTGAACTCACACTCACTAGCTCCAACACTGACACTCACTAGCTCCAGCACTGGACTCACACTCACTAGCTCCAGCACTAAACTCACACTCACTAGCTCCAGCACTGAACTTGCACTCACTAGCTCCAGCACTGGACTCACACTCACTAGCTCCAGCATTGAGCTCACACTTACTAGCTCCAGCACTGAATTCACACTCACTAGCTCCAGCACTGAACTAACACTCACTAGCTCCAGCACTGAACTCACACTCACTAGCTCCAGCACTGAACTCACAATCACTAGGTCCAGCACTGAGCTAACACTCAGTAGCTTCAGCACTGAACTCACACTCACTAACTCTAGTACTGAACTCACACTCACTAACCCCAATACTGGACTCATACTCACTAGTTCCAGCACTGGACTCACACTCACTAGCTCCAGATGAATTAACACTCTCTAGCTCTATCACTGGACTCACACTCACTAGCTCCAGCACTGAGCTCACACTCACTAGCTCCAGCACTGAACTCACACTCACTAGCTCTAGCACTGAACTCACACTCACTAGCTCCAGCACTGAACCCTCACTCACTAGCTCCAGCACTGAACTCACACTCACTAGCTCCAGCACTGAGCTCACACTCACTAACTCCAGCACTGAACTCACACTCACTAGCTCTAGCACTGAACTCACACTCACTAGCTCCAGCACTGAGCTCACACTCACTAGCTCCAGCACTGAATTCACACTCACTAGCTCCAGCACTGAACCAACACTCACTAGCTACAGCACTTAACTCAAACTCACTAGCTCCAGCACTCAACTCACACTCACTAGCTCCAGTACTTAACTAACCACTAACTAGCTCCAGCACTGAACTCACACTCACTAGCTCTAGTACTGAACTCACACTCATTAGCTCCAGCACTAAACTCACACTCACTAGCTCCAGCACTGTATTCACACTCTCTATCTTCAGCACTAAACTCACACTCACTAGCTCCAGCACTGAACTCACACTCACTAGCTCCAGCAATAAACTCACACTCACTAGCTCCAGCAATGAACTCACACTCACTATCTACAGCACTGAACTCACACTCACTAGCTCCAGAACTGCACTCACATATAGCTCCAGCACTGAACTCACACTTATTATCTACAGCACTGAACTCACACTCACTAGTTCAGAAGTGAACTCACACTCACTAGCGTCAGCACTGAACTCACATTCACTAGCTCCAGCACTGAATTCACACTCACTAGCTCCAGCACTGAATTCACACTCTCTAGCTCTAGCACTGGACTCATACTCACTATCTCCAGCACTGAACTCACACTCTCTAGCTCCAGCACTGGACTCACATTTGACTAGCTCTAGCACTGAACTCACACTCACTAGCTCCAGCACTGAGCTCACACTCACTAGCTCCAGCACTGAACTCACACTCACTAGCTCCAGCACTGAGCTCACACTCACTAACTCCAGCACTGAACTCACACTCACTAGCTCCAGCACTGAACTCACACTCACTAGCTCCAGCACTGAACTCTCACTCACTAGCTCCAGCACTGAACTCACACTCACTAGCTCCAGCACTGAACTCTCACTCACTAGCTCCAGCACTCAACTCACACTCACTAGCTCCAGCACTGAACTCTCACTCAGTAGCTCCAGCACTGAACTCACACTCATTAGCTCTAGCACTGAACTCACACTCACTAGCTCCAGCACTGAACTCACACTCACTACCTCCAGCATTTAATTCACACTCTCTAGCTCCAGCACTGAACTCACACTCACTAGCTCCAACACTGGACTCACACACACTAGCTCCAGCACTGAACTAACACTCAATAGCTCCAGCACTGAACTCACACTCACTAGCTCCAGCACTGAACTCACACTCACTAGCTCTAGTACTGAACTCACACTCATTAGCTCCAGCACTGGACTCACATTTACTAGCTCCAGCACTAAACTCACACTCACTAGCTCCAGCACTGAATTCACACTCTCTATCTTCAGCACTAAACTCACACTCACAAGCTCCAACACTGAACTTACACTCACTAGCTCCAGCACTGAACTCACACTTACTAGATCCAGCACTGATCTCACACTCACTAGCTCCAGCAATGAACTCAGACTCACTAGCTCCAGCAATGAACTCACACTCACTATCTACAGCACTGAACTCACACTCACTAGCTCCAGAACTGCACTCACATATAGCTCCAGCACTGAACTCATACTCATTATCTACAGCACAGAACTCACACTCACTAGTTCAGAAGTGAACTCACACTCAGTAGCGTCAGCACTGAACTCACATTCACTAGCTGGAGCACTGAACTCACACTCACTAAATCCAGCACTGAATTCACGCTCTCTAGCTCTAGCACTGGACTCATACTCACTATCTCCAGCACTGAACTCACACTCACTAGCTCCAGCACTGGACTCACATTTTACTAGCTCTAGCACTGAACTCACACTCACTAGCTCCAGCACTGAGCTCACACTCACTAGCTCCAGCACTCAACTCACACTCACTAGCTCCAGAACTGGACTCACACTCACTTGCTCCAGCACTGAACTCACACTCACTAGCTCCAGCAATGAATTAACACTCTCTAGCTCTAGCACTGGACTCACACTCACTAGCTCCGTCACTGAGCTCACACTCACTAACTCCAGCATTGAACTCACACTCACTAGCTCCAGCACTGAACTCACACTCACTAGCTCAAGCACTGAACTAACACTCACTAGCTCCAGCACTGAACTCACACTCACTAGCTCAAGCACTTAATTAACCACTCACTAGCTCCAGCACTGAACTTACACTCACAAGCTCCAGCACTTAACTAACCACTCACTAGCTCCAGCACTGAACTCACACTCACTAGCTCCAGCACTGAACTCACACTCACTAACTCCAACACTGGACTCACACACACTAGCTCCAGCACTGAACTAACATTCACTAGCTATAGCACTGAACTCACACTCACTAGCTAAAGCACTGAACTCACACTCACTAGCTCTAGCACTGAACTCACACTCACTAGCTCCAGCACTGGACTCACACTCACTAGCTCTAGCACTAAACTCACACTCACTACCTCCAGCACTGAATTCACACTCTCTATCTCCCGCACTGAACTCACACTAACTAGCTCCAGCACTGGACTCACACTCACTAGCTCCAGCACTTAACTAACACTCACTAGCTCCAGCACTGAACTCACATTCACTAGCTCCAGCACTGAACTGATACTCACTAGCTCTAGCACAGAACTCACACTCACTAGCTTTATAACTGAACTCAAACTCAGTAGCTCCATCACTGAACTCACACTCGCTAGCTCCGGCACTGAACTCACACTTGCTAGCTCTAGCACTAAACTCACACTCGCCAGCTCCAGCACTTAGTTCACACTCACTATCTACAGCACTAAACTCACACTCACTGGCTCCAGCACTGAACTCATACTCACTATCTACAGCACTGAACTCACACTCACTATCTACAGCACTGAACTCACACTCACTAGCTCCAGCACTGAATTCACACTTTCTATCTCCAGCACTGAACTCACATTCACTAGCTCCAGCACAGGACTCACGTTCAATAGCTCCAGCACTGAGCTAACACTCACTAGCTCCAGCACTGAATTCACACTCACTATCTACAGCACTGAACTCACAGTCACTAGCTCCAGCACTGAACTCACACTCACTATCTACAGCACTGAACTCACACTAACTAACCCCAAAACTGGATTCACACTCACTAGCTCCAGCACTGGACTCACATTCACTAGCTCCAGCACTGAACTCACACTCACTAGCTCCAGCACTGAATTCACACTCACTATCTACAGCACTGAACTCACAGTCACTAGCTCCAGCAGTGAACTCACACTAACTAGCTTCAGCACTGAACTCACACTCACTAACCCCAAAACTGGACCTTCACTCACTAGCTCCAGCACTGAACTCACACTCACTAGCTCCAGCACTGAATTCACATTTTACTAGCTCTAGCACTGAACTCACACTCACTAGCTCCAGCACTGAACTCACACTCACTAGCTCCAGCACTGAATTCACACTCTCTAGCTCTAGCACTGGACTCAAACTCACTAGCTCCAGCACTGAGCTCAAACTCACTACGTCCAGCACTGGACTCATGTTTTAATAGCTCTAGCACTGAACTCACACTCACTAGCTCCAGAACTGAACTCACATTCACTAGCTCCAGCACTTAACTCACACTCACTAGTTCCAGCACTGGACTCACACTTACTAGCTCCAGCACTGAACTCACCCTTACTAGCTCCAGCACTAAACTCACATTCACTAGTTCTAGCACTGAACTCACACTCATTAGCTCCAGCACTGAACTAACACTCACTAGCTCCAGCACTGGACTTACACTCACTAGCTCTAGCACTGAACTCACTCTCACTAGCTCCAAAACTGAATTCACACTCACTAGCTCTAGCACTGAACTCACACTCACTAGCTCCAGCACTGAGCTCACACTTAGTAGCTCCAGCACTGAACTCACACTCACTAGCTCCAGCAATAAACTGACACTCACTATCTACAGCACTGAACTCACACTCACTAGCTCCAGCACTGCACTCACATATAGCTCCAGCACTAAACTCACACTTACTATCTACAGCACTGAACTCACACTCACTAGCTCCAGCAGTGAACTCACACTCACTAACTCTAAAACTGGACTCATACTCACTAGCTCCAGCACTGTACTCACACTCACTAGCTCCAGCACTGAACTCACACTCACTAGCTCCAGGACTGAATTCACACTCTCTAGCTCTAACACTGGACTCATACTCACTATCTCCAGCATTGAACTCACACTCACTAGC